>NC_072733.1:214159655-214464783 GCF_026930045.1 Uloborus diversus | reverse complement strand
GTCAATGGTTTAAGCCAGGGTTTCCTAAATTGTGTTCAGCGTTCCACGGGACTCTCTCAGGGGTTCCATGAGATATGTATATTTTCTTTTCACACCTTTAAAATATGTCACTTCAAAAATCGACAAAATAGCGTCTTTTCAAGAATACATTTACTCTCACTTTCGCATCTAATCTAAGCATTATTATCCATCTGGGATAGGCACTATCTGAACAATTTTATTTTTCGTCTAAAATAATGCAAATTTTTCGTCTAAAGTAATGCAAATTTTTCACAATCAAAATTAGCATGAAATGGTGCCTTTAAGGTTTTAACTTCAAAATTTTTTCGAGATCAATTGAAAACTCCTATTTTTCACCTAATGTCTCCAAAGATAACATAAAATTGAGTTTTAAAATTTTCAAAATTGAATTTCAATTTTGAAAAAGTTTCGGAAGAGGCTATTAACTCCCTAATATCGCCAAAAATAGTTAAAAGTGGCTTCAAATGTGGAGCAAATTTCGGGAAAGCACCCCAAATCTCTCTCCTGCAACATTACCAAATATTGCCATAAATTACCATTTTTTGACATCAATTTCAAATAGTTTGCCTTTGATACACGACACTCCCCCAGTATCGATGATGGAAATGGTGTATATATGGTAAAAATATCGGGGTGGTCTGATCGGTAAGTCATCGAACTTGTGACGAGAGGACCCCGGGCTCGATCCTCGCTGGTCGAAGATCTACACTGTTAAAAATTTTCCGGAAAATTTACGGTAATTGTTACTGGCATCCATGTTGCCAGTAACTATTACCGTAAAAATCAAATGTTACTGTAAAATTTTACGGTATCCTCGGTAGGCCGCAGCAACCAATTGGCGCTGGGATCGCTTATTTCTCTGGTATAAATTACCGTAAAAATCAGCGATGCGTCGGCGATGCAATTTTACAGTAACAATTACCAGAAAATCTTCCTGAATTTTGAACAGTGTACAGTCTTCATTAATGGTGACTGGGGGACAATAATATGCTCGTGGTCACAAAGTCCTCCAAGTGAAACGATACCTCTGCCGGTGTCAGACCAGGGATTGCTCGGTTAATTCTCTGATTTCAAAAAAATCAGATGTCTTCAGGGTTCGCTGTCTATAGGGTTCGATCCAACTGGTTAAGCAACAAATAGTGGCAGGTACGGGGACTCGGGAGTGTAAAGTATCTATGGCAGCAGTTGAAAGAACAATTTAAGCATTTAACGAGTGATGACCAATTTAAGGAGCAGTACTGGTCACAAGAGTCTAGATGATTTAATTCTGTCTAAGGCCCTTATATATACAGCGACTCCAGTTCTGTTTAAGGGAACACACAGTGACATCAAAAACTCTGATTTGGAAATAGATTTTTAAAATGTTAAAAAATAAGATAGATTTAAAAAATTTTAATTTTAAGGTTTAAAAACTTTTTCTACGTAAATTGAAGTGAATTATTAACCGTTTTGTAGGTTAAGCATATCCTATTTCTTTTCCTAATCAAGAAGATATTTTAATCATATAACTCATGCATAAATTCTGAGGTTATTTATCCCTTTCAAAAATTCTGAATATTTTGCAATATACTGGTATTTTGCAATAAGAAATAATAATTAGCAATCATCGATAATTAAAATCATTTAGAGTTAAGTGTATTTAATTAGCGATTTAATTATAAATAGTTAATGTGATAGTCTCTTTGAGGTAAGCATCCGGGCATTCTCCGAAACGGAATACTGGCTACCCCACTGCAAACAATTGAAACACCAGGGATTTCACGAAAAAAGTGAGCATTAAAAAGTGTTCCACTAATCAAAGAAATGAAGAAACGCTGGGGTCTAAGCTCACTGGCGCTCACCAACAACCGAATATTGCTGCGCGTTCTTATTTGATTCGCACAGACATAAGCCGTCTATTGGAAAGAATTAGATTAAGAAACGTGTTACGAGTTCCGTTTTGAACAAAAAGAAAATCCCCCTCTTCCTCCGGTAGAAAATGGATTCTAAGTAAAGAACTGCCAATAATGGGAAAATAACATTAAATTGTGTAAAAGGAAGTCATGTGATGCACACATAAGCTCGTTTTCTTTCTTTTTTTTTTTTTTTTTGTCAAGCATCTATTTTATAATTTTTGTAGTTAGAATAATTTTAGTAGTTAGACACTTAGCGATATATCGCCATGTTTTGTCACCAATTGAATCACATTAAAATTGTCAATAATGAGAAAATAACATTAAATTGTGTAAAAGGAAGTCATGTGATGCACACATAAGCTCGTTTTTTTTTTTTTTTTTTTTTTGTCAAGCATCTATTTTATAATTTTTGTAGTTAGAATAATTTTAGTAGTTAGACACTTAGCGATATATCGCCATGTTTTGTCACCAATTGAATCACATTAAAATTGTCAATAATGAGAAAATAACATTAAATTGTGTAAAAGGAAGTCATGTGATGCACACATAAGCTCGTTTTTTTTTTTTTTTTTTGGTCAAGCATCTATTTTATAATTTTAGTAGTTAGAATAATTTTAGTAGTTAGACACTTAGCGATATATCGCCATGTTTTGTCACCAATTGAATCACATTAAAATTGTCAATAATGAGAAAATAACATTAAATTGTGTAAAAGGAAGTCATGTGATGCACACATAAGCTCGTTTTTTTTTTTTTTTTTTTTGTCAAGCATCTATTTTATAATTTTTGTAGTTAGAATAATTTTAGTAGTTAGACACTTAGCGATATATCGCCATGTTTTGTCACCAATTGAATCACATTAAAATTGTCAATAATGAGAAAATAACATTAAATTGTGTAAAAGGAAGTCATGTGATGCACACATAAGCTCGGTTTTTTTTTTTTTTTTTTGTCAAGCATCTATTTTATAATTTTAGTAGTTAGAATAATTTTAGTAGTTAGACACTTAGCGATATATCGCCATGTTTTGTCACCAATTGAATCACATTAAAATTGTCAATAATGAGAAAATAACATTAAATTGTGTAAAAGGAAGTCATGTGATGCACACATAAGCTCGGTTTTTTTTTTTTTTTTTTTTTGTCAAGCATCTATTTTATAATTTTAGTAGTTAGAATAATTTTAGTAGTTAGACACTTAGCGATATATCGCCATGTTTTGTCACCAATTGAATCACATTAAAATAGTCAATAATGAGAAAATAACATTAAATTGTGTAAAAGGAAGTCATGTGATGCACACATAAGCTCGGTTTTTTTTTTTTTTTTGTCAAGCATCTATTTTATAATTTTAGTAGTTAGAATAATTTTAGTAGTTAGACACTTAGCGATATATCGCCATGTTTTGTCACCAATTGAATCACATTAAAATTGTCAATAATGAGAAAATAACATTAAATCGTGTAAAAGGAAGTCATGTGATGCACACATAAGCTCGTTTTTTTTTTTTTTTTTTTTTTTTTTTTTTTTGTCAAGCATCTATTTTATAATTTTAATAGTTAGAATATAATCTCGCTCCCACCCAAAGACAAAAACAACTTGATAGAAATATCCATAACCAAGGTATTAAAAAAAAGCACCTTTTGAAGAGCATCCCTTTCCCGGGTTCCGAACTAACTTATACCACCTTGCACAGTTCTAGTTGCTATGAGGCTCACGAGCATTGCAAAACGGCAGTAATTTTTGAAAACTATTTTATTTTATTATAATTTCACCTCATTTTTTATTAAATTAATTAAAATTTAAAACATAATAGAGTTTCAAATATTTTTTGTTCAAGAAGAATGCAAAAATTAGTATGTTCGGTGGACAAGTGAGAGCATGTAACGTGCTACAATAGCTTACAGAAATGGTGGCACGGACCTTAACGAAGTCTGCCGACAATATAAAGTCTGAGAGCAACTTTAAACAGTTTCATGGAACATAGAAAACCGGTTTGCCTTACACTTTAGTCGCTTATTAGAAATTTAGGAGGTAAGCCCTCTGAAATAGGAATATAACTAGTGAATCATATTTTGAAACTAGAAAAGACGTTTTTGGAGTTAGTTATGAAAAAATGGGGATTTGTTATTACATGTCCCACAGTTTTAATTAAGACAAATTGCATGTTAGTATTATATTATCTGGTAGTTTGAGACTTAAGCTTCTGGTTTCAGTAATAAAATGGTCAATAAGTTCTTTGATATTTTAGAGAGCAAGTACAATCTTGTGTCGAACGAAAATTTTCAAAATGGAAATCACAAAACTCACAACATTTAAAAGAGGTTGCAAAGATATTAGCTAAGAACGGTATTGCACAGGTGGGAAAAATATCAGGTGGTGAAGGGAGTAAGATATTAACAACTGTGTGTTGTGTGAGTGATGGATTTTTTTTTCATGTTCCTCTTATCCAAAAATAAAACATTTTAGAAAACAAATATCTTTTTCTATAACTTTTTGTTATTTGTAGTGCTTATTGATCGCCTGTTATAAATATTTGTAAGTTACGCATTGATTTTTTTTTAATTTGAGAATGTGGTTCATCGATGGAAACTCGATGGTCCATCCATAGCAGCCGGTTGCCATGAATGGACCACATGCTAAAATGATTATTTTTAATTTTCAGTCTTTATTGTGTATATTTATCATGAAAGTGAGTATTATTATTACTGGAGATATATACTGAGAAATTGTTCCTATAATTGAAGTGAAATTTGAGTTGGATTTCCTCTCTAAAAAAATCGAAAACTGTTATGTTGTTCATTGACGGCAACTTTCCCTTATATACGTACGTACAGAAGGACGAACAAATTAGTCAATATCCATTCGAGGGAGAATAAATTGAAAATTTAGGCCGCAAATTGTGTAAAACAACTTTCGCGAATGCAGTACTTCACTTTCTTCGTACAAAGGAAGTAAAAATAATCTTTAAGGATTCCGATGCAAGCAGAAAGTAATATCTAGCTTAGTCATATCTGATGAATGCCCGAAATATCAAAAAGAGGAAAAGAACAGGATTCTGAGGAAGAAAAAAAAAAGCTCTATCAGGAATGAGGAAAAGAAAACTGAACAATTGGAAAGAAAGATAAAAGACAGATAAAACACTGAAAAATGTCAGAACACTTTCAGAAACTCGAAACGTAAAAAGAAAAGAAATCGGAAAGACAACTCTTTAGATGAACAAAGTAAAGAAAGTGTCCCATCAGGCTCAACTAAATTATTTTCTGTTTCTACACTGATAAATGTTACTGCAATTCACTCAAAATAAGCTTGCCTGGATGTGTTTTTCAGTTGAATATTTTTTTGGAGGCATTTGAGGTTTCTTTTCTCGTTTTTGAAATTAGACACGAAAGGTGTCAAAAAACGAAAAACTGGCACGAGTAAAAGTAGCAATGGCACATAAAAAGGTGTTAGATTTTTAAAAGCGTTAAAAGTGTAATTTTTTGATAATATTAATTGATGCGCTTGTATAATAAAAAAAGAAATGAATTAATGAGCATTTTTTTATTGGAAAGCGGGAAACAATTTTAGCAAACTTTGAAAAAATCTTAGAAAACCAAAGCAAAATGTAATAAAGCGAATAGATGCATTGCTTACCGCCTCATTATTTGAAAAGGAAAAGAATTAAAAGTTTGAGTCATTTTATAAACAAAGGCGAACGATAAAAATACCAGTTGCTATTAGATATCAACTCAATGGGGTAACTCACTGCGTGTTATTGTCCTTTGTAAACAATTATGCATATAAATTTTGAAAGAGCCAAAGTTTAAGAGGGAGACACATATTAGCAATAGTTTTAATTTGATTCTATACACATTCATACACATTGGATACATATCGCACCCCGGGAAAAAAAGACACGATTCAAAAAAAAAAAATGTATATAAATAAAATAGCATTGGAGAAAATCAAGGTTTTACACAACAGTAGTTTTAAGCGATTTAGTCTCAAATATTACCACACAAGCAAAAAATGTGATGTTTACTGGTTTGTTTTTGTTGTCTAAATTAATAAAACATACTTAAAATTCGAACATTTTTCTCCTAAATTATGAAATTTTAACGATGTGTCACTATTGATTCTATTGCTTTTACGCCACTACGCACCAGCGACGTAAGCTAATTTTCTGCGAGTTTTTGGCAAGAAATAGCATTACATTCGAACTCGCTTATAACGAGCCCCGATGTAACGAGAACCCTGAGTTAGCGAGGAAATCAGAAATATTTGGTTGGTACAATGTTGAGTCTATGGGAGCATAACTCGCTTTCACCGAGCAAACGCTTAAAGCAAGCAATAATTTTGTGATTCGCAAAATTTCTCTTGACTTCCAGCTCAGCTTATCTTTTTTCGGTAAATTTTCTTTAACATTCCAAAGTCAACCAAAGTTAGTAAGATTATAAAGTCTGAGAACAAACGATGACAGAACTTTTTTACTTCCTTTTACAAAAAAAGGAAGTATTGTATTCGCGAAAAAAATTTTCACTAAAAAATCGGCCTTAATTTCCATTTTTCTCCCCCCCCTCCCCCCCGGAATGAATGTTGAGCTAATTTTTCGACTCGACCACACGTGGATAAGTACCTAGGAATGTACAGACACCCGAAATATCCATTTTGATGACCTCCGAGTTAATTACAACGAATTTTCTCGTGACGTCCGTATGTACGTATGTATGTGTGTATGTATCTCGCATAACTCAAAAACGGTATGTCCTAGAAAGTTGAAATTTGGTACGTACACTCCTAGTGAAGTCTAGTTAAGCACCTTCCCTTTTGGTTTCATTTGGATGTTTCTAAGGGGGTCTTTTGCCCCATTTTGGGGGGAAATCATTGTTAATTTCGATGTAAACGCCAGTTGTATTATTATTTTTCGGACACTTGGCGATATATCGCCAGTCTTTTGGTCGCCAAGTTTTTTCGCCATCTTGGCAACAAATTTGGCGTTTTTTTTTAAAATTTGGTTTCAATTTGTCCACTGTTGGTGATATTTAGAGAGTAAACAATTGAATCACATTAAAATTGCTAATAATGGGGAAATGACATTAAATTGGAGTAAAAGGAAGTCATGTGATGCACACATCAGCTCGTTTTAACTTGTGGAGTAAAGAAACATAAAAATCATATATGTGTGTACATGTGTATTCCTCAAAAACAATGACATAAGAAAGACATGCAGACAGTTTAAAGCAAAGTTACCAACTTATTTAGTACGGAACAGTGATTTAAAAGAAGATATATGCAGATGTAAAGATATAAAGAATATGAGATAGATATAAAGAAGCAACTATGCGGAATTGTTATGATTTTTTTTCATGAACTCGCTTTTTACGAGCAATCGTTTATAACGAGCAAATATCGCGGTCCCTTTGCGCTCGTAATAAACGGGTTAGACTGTATATTCAGATTTTAAATTAATAACTAGTACGTTTTCCCCAAATTTTGAGTTGTGTCACTTTCATGCCGAAGTGCGATATCTTCAGAAAGTGATAGCTTTCCAACTTGACAATGTGTTAGTCGAAACAAAATAGATAAAGTGAGATTGTTCTATGTCCTTAGCTACAAAATAAATAAGTAAATATATAAAAATCAAACAAGATAAGGTTCTGTGTCTTTAAAGTCTGTATAGCTGTTTCAACTATTGAATAATTGAAAATAAATGCTGAATGAATAAAATCCTATTACATCAGATGAAACTTTGTTTGAAATTTACAGTTCGCCTTGTTGATAAAACTCATTGATGTGGAAAACTAGTTTTATTGCTCGTACATTATAAACAAATGATCAGAAAAAAAGTATGCGAGCAATAAGGATCCATAAAACTAATAGGTGCATAAAAATGAATTTTCCGTGTGAATAACAGAATTACTGAAGCATCACTCGATCTCCGTTGCGTAGAAAACACTTTTTTTTTCTATACATAATTTGGTATGGAGTATAATAAAAGAATATGACTGTCAATTTATGCTGGCTATAACTTCGGTCTAATTAGATTTGTGAGATAAGCCTTTAGTCAAGAAACGGGGAAATGTAGCGTGAGATGGAGACACAGCAAAAAAGAGACAGATATTGAATATTATCTGATTAAATTATATTTTCCTAGTAAAAAACACAATTTTCTTTTAGAAACGCATTGATATTTTAAAATTATTTCATTCAGATGGAGTTAAAATTTTTATAAAAGAACTTGAGGTTTCAAAACGAAAATTTCGGTTTTGGCTGATAAAACTTTCTTTGTCAGTAACAATATCTGCTGAAGTAATAAATACACTTAATATAATTAAATTACTGCAAATATCTGTAAAAATTGCTTAGAAACGTCTCAAGCTAAAAAGATATTACTTTACTTTAAGAAGCACATCTCTGCCCATTACGAAACATTTGTACTTAATAAACTAATAGTTCTGTAGCGATGTTTTGCCCAATTTAGGGTCATTCAAAGCGAAATTAGGGTGCGGGAATAGCAAATGATTTAGTTTTTTAATGTTCCCTTTTTACTTCCTTCTACAAAAAAGGAAGTATTGTATTCGCGAAAAAATTTTCACTCAAAAATTGACCTTAATTTTCATTTTGCTCAACCCCGAATGAATGTTGAGTTTATTTATTTTTTTTTCGACTCGACCACACGTGCATATATACCTAAGAACGTATAGACGCCCGAAATATTCATCTTGAGGATTCCCGAGTTAATTACAACGAGTTTTCTCGCGAAGTCTGTATGTACGTATGTATGTGCATATATGCGTATGTGTGTATGTGCGTATGTATGTCGCATACCTCAAGAACGGAATGTCCTAGAAAGTTGAAATTTGGTACGTAGACTTCTAGTGGAGTCTAGTTGCGCACCTCTCCTTTTGGTTGCATTCGGGTGTTTCTAAATGAGTCTTTTGCACCTTTTTGAGGGGAAATCATTGTTAATTTCGATGCAAACTGAAGTGGTGTTATAATTTGGTGGACACTTGGCGATATATCGCCATGTTTTGTCGCCAACTTGACGACAAATCTGGCAATTTTTTTTTTTAATCTGTTTTGAATTTGGCCATTGTTGGTGATATTTAAAGAGTTAACTATTGAATCACATAAAAATTGCCAATAATGAGAAAATAACATTAAATTGGTGTAAAAGGAAGTCATGTGATGCACGCATCAGCTCGTTTTTTTTTTGTTTTTTTGTTTTTTTTTTGAGCAATCACGATTGCTTATTGCTCTCATTTGATTGTTTTGATGTCCTATCATTTTATTTTCCCACCGCCATCCTCCGCACCATCACCGTCGACCGGCTCCTCACGATGCTGCTCCTCTAGCGAAAGCCGTCTCCGGGTTGCATCCATGTCCTACACACACGCGCATACATACGCAGCTACACACACACACGCACGCACACACACATACACACACATACACACAACTACCCACACATTCATGCCTGCACACTGACACAAACACATATGCCTACACACACCATACACATATCCCCCACACATACATACACACATTCATATACACAACTACCCACACACTTATGCCAGCACACAGACAAACACACATGCCTACACGCATACACATACCCCTACACACAAACACACATACCCCACACACAAACACACACGCCTACGTACACACACTTGTGATTGCGAAAAACATAATTTGAATTCAAGATGTCCAAATTCAAATTAATTTTTCTTTTTTTTTTTTGTCAAGCATCCATTTCATAATTTTCAAAGGCTTTTTGTAATGTTGTGATAAATTTTAAGGTACTTCCGCGAGAGCAAGTGATGCAGTTTTCTAATTTCAATTCTTCTACGAATTCCCCTTTTTTATGCTTAGAATTAACAAGTCTGAATATTTTAGGAAAATATATTACGTTTTTTATGTAGCGAAAAATATAGTGAATAAAAAGTGAAATAACTAAGAAGCTCATACGCAGCTCATTATACCTATAAATGAACCTTAAAATCAATTTACACTTTAATGATTTACTTTTTATACAATTAAGTATTTAAACATTTAAAGAACACTGCCGCATTTTCAAATATTTCCTTCTAACTAATATTTCTTTATCTGAAAGCAAGTGGTATGAAAATATTTTTGAACTTAAAATTATGATTTTGTAACCGAATAAAGGAATGCCCAATGTGCTAGCGAAATGTTTGGTCATACTCATTTTTCTTTGTTGAATGAATAATTAATTATCAATTAAATCTTATTGCATAAGACTACGAATTGTTTCAGTGATTAGTGCAAAAATTCTCCCTAATTTAAGATCACCAGTAAAATTGAAATGGGAGAGGTTAAATTCCAATAACGATTTTCTGTAGCGGAAATTAATTAACGGTATTTTTGTTTGCAACGAAACGAAATGGAAATTCAAACTTACGCAAACACTTAGCACTTTCTTCTGTGGATCCGAATTAATATTCATTAAAATGTTAAATGGGGCTAGAAAATTTAATTAGATATAATATAATAGGAGCTAGTGTTACGTTAAATGTTTAGAAGTGTAACGAATGGAGAGGGAAGAAAAGTGGAGAAGACAGAGAGCTCACAGAAAAGAGAGCAAGTTCAAGCGAGCGTGTAATTAGTCTTAACCGTCAAACACTCTTAATCGAATCACAA
Source organism: Uloborus diversus (assembly GCF_026930045.1). Classification (NCBI taxonomy): domain Eukaryota; kingdom Metazoa; phylum Arthropoda; class Arachnida; order Araneae; family Uloboridae; genus Uloborus; species Uloborus diversus. The sequence continues at coordinate 214,454,219 of NC_072733.1, read as the reverse complement.
GGGCGAACGTATTTGGTGAAGAGGGTGCTTTGAAGCACAACCATGAAAACTTACTTGAAGTATTAAGTTATTGCTGTGTTTTGTATTGGAAACTTTACATTAAGACTGGTAGAAATAAATTTAAAATTGTATCATGAAAAGATAAGAGTTGTTTTAAAACCTCTTCAGTTAAAGTTGTACAAGCAAGACTATTGTTTGCCAGAAGCATATCTGGAAATACAACGCTTGTTTAGACGCCACTTTAATGGATGTTAAAATTCAGTTTCTTCAAAGAATGTGTGTGTATTGTGTTCGAGTTCATCACAAAAGTATCATCTGGTCTCGCGATGTAACAGGAGTAATACTACGAATGGCAACTGCACTGTTAAAAATTTTCCGGAAAATTTACGGTAATTGTTACTGGCATCCATGTTGCCAGTAACTATTACCGTAAAAATCAAATGTTACTGTAAAATTTTACGGTTTCCTCGGTAGGCCACAGCAACCAGTTGGCGCTGGGATCGCTTATTTCTCCGGTATAAATTACCGTAAAAATCAGCGATGCGTCGGCGATGCAATTTTACAGTAACAATTACCAGAAAATCTTCCTGAATTTTTAACAGTGTGTATGTTTTTCAATACTTACCATGCAAGAAAACGGTGTGAGCGAAAGAATCAAGAAGACTCACACTCTATGTAGTTGAGAGTAGGGTAGGGATATGGAAATCAAATTTGCAGAAAAACAAGATGGAACAAAAAGTTTTTTTTTAATTGAAAAATAATGAGTAGAAAATATAGTCTTCATCCTGAACTTATAAGATGTTACTTTTTAACATGGAAAAGTCGCATAGTAACTATCTAAGAAATTTTCTAAAACTATCAGCATCATTTTAATTAGCAATGCTCTGCAGCGTTAAAACTGGCGGAAAAATTACTTTGCAAGTGCAGGGGAAAAAAATGAATGTTTTAAAATCACAAGTATTATTTTTCAAAAGCGCTTTTAATGGAACTGCCGTAACTTACTTAATACTTCATGAAACTTCATAAGTGAGGTACCATTTTAAAGATTTTATTTACCACTTTCGGGAAAAAATAAACAGACAATTCATATATTAGCAGTTTGGTCAAAAAACCTGTTTTACTTTGCTTTTTTACTACAACGCTTTGATATTTTACATCCCAAAATAGATTCCCATTGGTTCCGTTGGTTTGAGCGATTTGCTAATAAAGCAAAGGTCATGAGTTCGAATCCCCATCGACCAAGAAATGCCGTTTTATTGACTTATTTTATTCGGCAGAACTGTACTCCAAAGTTCCGTGAGTATATTATCTGAAATTAATGCAAGATTCTACTACAGTTCTGTTGTTGTTAAGAGCATTAACCAAACCAATATTTTGAACATAGTAAATCGCAGTGTAACTTTAAAAAAATATTTTTTGAAAATAAGCATAGTTTTCGATTTATTTTGTTACTATGTTGAACATTGCTTTATTGTATCACATCCCGAGATAGTAAATCACAATACAGTATACATTATTCCCAAGGATGCGTTTGTTTGTGCCTAACTACCGTAATACTTCCATTAAGCCTCATAAATAAGACATTTTAAAATATGTCCACCACAGTCAGCAAAAAATAAATGAACAAGTTATCTTTCGCTGTTATTTGTGATATTACAGTTAAAAAGTCAGATTTTTGAGTTACTGCTGTCTAGCGCGAATGCTTCGCACAGTTCATCCAGTTAAATGTTGCTGTTGTCCATCCTCCAGATCATGCTTTCATTAAAATGCGATATGATTTTAGATCTTTTAAGTTCAGTTTTAAGTTTACGATTTGCAGCGATATTTAAATTAGTATTTCCTTCTGCATAACAGATGCGTTCCATTGTCGGATTCCCCCCCCCCCAAAAAAAAAAAAAAACATGCAAAAATAATTTGAGTTACCATGATAGTTCCGATATTGTGTGTGCAAAAATGTCAAAAAGTTCATCGAAATGGATTTTCTCAGTTTAAGTGTGAAAGCACAGATACATTAAGTTAAGCAAAATTTGATACCCTAGGAGCAATCCGATTGCAAATCTGAGTAATGCATTGCTAACGGCAGTTTGATATTTTAAAACTGATGTTAATTTTAATATGAAGAAGATCCTTTACCAAAAAAATAATAATAATTACGTATACTGTACTAGATAACGCATTTCATGTAGTGAAAGTAATATTCAAAATATAAGAAGAATTTCAGAACTCTTTTAAACTTTAAACTCGTTTTACTCTTTAAACTTTAACTCTCGTTTAAACTTTAACTCTTTTAAATTTTATATTGATTTGAAAGAAACTTTTAAAACTAAGCAGTTATTTCTCAGACAGTCATTTATTAAACAAAGGTTACACATTATTTTTAAATCAGGAATTATATTCACAATACTTATTTTCATCAATTTTGCATTTAGAAGCACTTAAGCATAAAATAATTTAAGGAATGAATGTGGCAATGAATTTCAATATCGTACTTATTCTTCTTACAAATAATGATAGCAAGTATTAATTTCCACTCATTAATAACATGAATGGAAATGCTGAGAAAATGATTCATCAGCATTTGAATTCATTCAATCCAACGTAATAAATTGCTCACAAAGCATCAACTATCTAATAATCATTCTATTATTCAACTCCGCGCATTGCATATCATTTGCAAATCTGCACAAAACGTGATATCTTTGCAAATAAAATGTTTACTTGTGCACGATAAGTTAGAATCACAAAAACATTAAAATAGTAATAAGATATACAAGACATACGTAACGACGATTACTTTTATAAACTCCGGGATAATTAAGAGGATCAATAGGATTTTTAAGAGAAGCGTTTGTTAGTTGGGGAGAATGCCAACTGGATTGGAAACGCTTAAGAATTATAATAAATTGATAACAAACACTAGGACAAAATGGGAAACTAATCAAATTCAGTCGTGAAATACCTGTTAAAATTTTTCGTTTAAAATTGTTTGGAAAGTTTTTTATAAATGAAATCCATTATAATGAGAGATTAATTGGAAAATTCCAATCTACAACAAAGATCAATAACAAAGGTAAGTATTTTTCACTAGACTGCTCAGATGGTAATAAAGAAAGGGCAATAGGTATGAGAAATAACGGTGGTGTTGAAAGATTAACTATAATTAGCTAAATATGAGCCTGTATGTTTAAGGTGGTATTGATTTTTTTGTGGCGTATATTAATAAACCAGGTTTGTATAGTATGCCACCGCACAGACTGTGGCATAAATTTTGCTCTGTTTGGTGGAAGGATTGCTCAAATTATAGATAGTAGGCGTGGTCACTTTGGATGCACGGGATCACACCATTTTCAATCAACACCATGACGCGGCGTAGTGAATCTCGTTCTTTGCAGTTGAAGAATATTTAAAATGGTGAATTGTTGTAAAGACAAAGCGATCCCTTTAATGACGGTGTTTTCATTCGAACTCCTAACTTATAATTCCCGTTAGAGGTTGACAAACTATTTTGAGACTCATTTTTAGACATCACTTTTCATCCACTTCAGTTAACATGAAACAGATGTGGAGACGAAAACAGTCGACTGAAATTCACCATGAAGCGGTAGGCGATGCAAATATTTTTATTCTCTGAATAATGCAACATATATAACGGGTCATGGCAGCTATTTTTTATCTGCGATAATTGCCTGCCTACTTATAGGTTGTCATTAGCGATTGACGTGATTTTAAGTTGAAAGCATATCGGCATGCATGTCATTCCATCCAGAACAAGGCGTTAAACCTAAAGTTAAGATAGCACCCTTGGTGAATATTCAAATTTTTCAAGGTATTGTGAAATAATAGTCGAGTACGAGAAATTAACATCAACCATCCTTTGGTGTTCCACGCCATAGTCCCGGGTTCTGATCCGCTTGATCGGTAGATCGACGGTACAGAAAATCTTCAGCCGCATGAGTATGTGACATGAAAAAGATCCCTCGAGTATTTCGTTTGACTTTGAAATACCCATATCAAAACTAAATTTCTAGTGAAATTTCGCATCGATAACAGCCCATGTGCCTCCATATGGTGGAGAAACTGTGCGTCAAATTCCCGTGGGGATGTTCCTATGGGGGTGACACGTGAAAAAACTGGTACCATTTAAGGATCTCGCACTAGGTCTGAGAATAATTGGATCCATTAATGAGCAGTCCCATAGGAGAAAAAAGAAAGACTTCAAAATATCAAAATAAAAGTGTGAAGGAATTAACTTTCATCAACTTACGACACCTATGTACGTTGTCTAGGAAGGTTTATGCAATTTAATGGCAAACTAATGTAGCATTGCTATGAAATATAAATCCCCTTTTCCCACTATACTTACTAAAGATGCATCGGTTCGATCAATGTCTCACCCAGCTGTGAAAATAATTGGAAAAATGACACGCGTAATTGTACGAGCAAACACAACAGCAGTGACACATTGCTTCCCTAGAGAGAGAATCTTATTGCTTCGTAAATGTAGGAAAAGAGTTTTAATTTCTGCGTCGTTCCTAAATCTCATCTTAGTTTTATAAACTGTATGTTAATATATTACATCATTGAGTAAATATGCACCTTTTCATATCAGAATTAATTAGCCGAAAATATGCTGTTTAATAAAATTTTATTGAAGTCTTTTCGTTAAAGAATTGGAAACAGTTCCGCAATTTTCGGTCTTATTCACATAATATGTGATTTGTTTTGCTGGATGTTTTAGCATATAGAAAAAAGATGGTTTCTGTGACTGTAGGGAAAAGCCATTAAAAGCAACTCAAGTAAAAACTAATTAATTTTAAGAACTTTTATTAAGAGTCATGTAAGCATCGATTTTTGTTCTAATAAGGCCTTTTTCAAGAAAATCTAGTTCTATTTTTATAAGCTGGATTTAAGATCGCGGATGAAGTGAAACACGGTGAAAACAAAACTTCCAGTTTCAATGTTACATTTAGCCGAAATTTTTCTTTACTTTCAAAAAGGTTTCTGGTTTATAAAAAGTAACATTGAAAGGAATGTAAAAGGTAGAGAAATATATATAGCAGGAATTTTCCGTCGAAATAAATTTGTTTCTTTCCGAGTGCTCTAAAAAGTGTGAAATGTAATAGAAAGTCTTTTGAGGATCGAAATGATAGACACGTTTATCTGTGCCTGTTGTAGACGTTTCCATTTTTAGATAAACTAAAAATCTGTAAACAATAAAGATTATCAAACTTTCAAGGAAATGATACCTTAGAAGTCATTTATATTTTGCATCACATAGTACTAATTACTTCTTGCCTCAAACTTTTTTCTGCTTTTTTTTCTGTTTTGAAAAATCTGAGCGGTAATCCTTTTATCCTTCGATTAAAGATACTATTGTCTTAATTATATTTCTAGCGATTATCGCTTTAGTATTAAGTCATAAATTGCAGCATTGGTAAAAGGAATGGACTCATTGAAAGCAAAGTCCAGTTTAATTAAATTAATTTGAGACGGGATTGTGTTCATTTTTATAGGATTAAATACATAATATGCTTCAGTTTCAGTGCGCATTTTTTTCTTCTTTTTTAAGAAATTTAACTTTTTTCAAGAAATGTAACTTTTTTTTTTCAAAAATATGTACCTAACTATTTAATTAACTCTATTTCTATAAGCTCTTAAATCTTGGGTTATTCTAACATATGCTAAAAATACGTTTAAAAGTTGGAAGTTGAATTGTAGGCTATTTAAAAATTATTTGAAAGTATTTTTTAATGTTCTTATTCGATGAAAGATTTAAAAACTGTCCTTTAGTTTTCTTTAATAAAAGTGATGAATAAAATTTAATGAAAAAATGTTATTTCTACAGTAAAAGGTAAACTTTTGGAAAATTATACAGGGTTAACATAAAAGAATATCCCGGTTTTAAAAGACTAAAACTATTCATAAACTATTACACTTAGCTTTTTAAATGATTAATTAAAATAAAGATAAACGGTGAAAGCTTTTTTTCATTTATAAATGTTTGATGTGTGCGTCTTTCATAATGCAACGCATATTTTGGAGAGTTTCGCTGTCAATTTTTCGTAATGCTACACATATGTGATTTTTCAGTTCTTGCAATGTTAGTTGGTTTGATTAGGTTTTTTGGCACAAGGTTAGGTTTTTGGCTTGCAATGTTGTATGAAAAAACCTGATGAAACCTCGTAAAAAAAAATCACATGGGGTTAGGTTTGGGGCCTGGTCAACGCATAAAGGGTAAATCATCATCACCTGCACGGTCAATCCAGCGTTGCGAAACGTCAGTGGCGCAGCGAAGTAGGAAGGGGGACACCTCCCCCCCCCTGAGATCTTGGTTTTAACATTTTAACATTGTTGGCAATCCTAATACAGTAGTTAATACATGTGTAAGAACTGTTGTGACCAAAAAACCCCTTCTAGGAGGAATTTCCGTCTGCGCTAGTGCGAAACGTGCAGTTAAGTAGTTACGTACTTAAAAAAAGAAAAAACTTTCACAGTTTATCTTTATTTTTATGTATCATTCATAATGCTAAGTGTAATAGGTTATGAAATTTAAATTTTTTAAAACGGGGATATTCTTTTATGCTAACCCTGTAATTTGACCCAAACTTAAATTACGAAAAAGAGTTTTGCACATTGAAAATATTTAGGTCTAAAGCTTTATATGTATATAAACTGAGATAACACTCCCAATGTGATGGAGGTTGTACAAGAAAATGTATTTCTTCTTTTACGGATGACCGTACTACAAACAATTTGGGCGGAAAAAAGTAAACGTTCTTCAAAACCGTTATTAAACTTTTCTGAGAAAAATCAACAGAAAAATCTGTGTTTCCATTCGAGGGTTACCGTTCAATCAAGATTCATCAAGCGTGAAATAAGACTTAATATATCTCTGAAGCTAGAAAAAGGGTCAAAAATAAACTCAGTAATGAAATATCGGAAAAAAATATTTAGTGGGTTTTGAGGTAGGTAAATGTATCTGACAGGCTGTCTGACTGCCACTGGTAACTTTTGAGGGAATAGCCAGACTTGAACAACATTTTTTTTTTTTTTTTTACTGAAAAGATTTCGGATGGGATACCTCATTTCCTGAGCAGTTTTTTTCGTTCAATTTGAATAGTTCAAAGAAATTTAACATAGGGAAAATTAAAAATATATACAAATCCGGAACTACAAGTATCAGGTGAATTCCTTCCAACTTTGCTATTGACAAGAAAAATCCAGATAAATCGTTGTTTCAATTCGCCTATTTTAAGGGAGAGTGCAAAAACTTTCGATTTTTGCATAAACGTCTGCAAAATAAATGCAAACCTTTTTATCAAAGAAACCCGCAGACCTAAAAAAATTTGAATTAAGAAAAGAGTGGAAAATTGAAAAGATTTTGAACATGCTTTTAGTTAAAAAATAAATGCTTTTGTGTGGAAAAGTAAAAGAAAGCATAACTCTTTAAATCCCACAAATTTGAAGTTAGTTTTCTGTTTCAAGAAACACAAAAAAAAAAAAATCATTTAAAAATTCAAAATTCAGTTTTCAAAGAATTAACATTAGAAAAAGTAAGAGAATGATTCATTGAATTAAAGTGAAGTGAATTCAAAGCCAGCGGAAATTGCGAACGATTTTATTTTTGATATAAATATTTTCAAAATAAATATAATTACTACTATTCACTTTTGTTTTTAGCAATGACTAAAAGTTAACTGAAAAAATTTCGTTTGGAGTAAAAGTTTTAAGTTAAAATAGAATTCCTTATCCCTTTCCTTATTTTTTGGCTACGGTAAAAAAATAAAATAAATCTGCACGGAAAAACAGTTTTATTTTTAATGGTACTAAATTGAAATTAGGTTTCTTCATAAAGCCCAGTAAAAAACCTTTTTACATATTCAAACTAGAAACATTTTTCAAAAACTGCTTTAATTCATTTGTACAATTTGTTTCTTCTCTTATGTCTATTTATATTTTTCTTCTTAAATTTAAGTATATTTTGAAGCTTCATTATTGTAAATTCGAGAATATAAATATATACGTATATAATGAATTAATATTCAGACATAATGCCAAATTGTTTTAAAGAATGAGTTAATATTTTATATTAATTGTTTTAACTGTAAAAAGAATTATTTATGGATAAAGATTGAGTGAAGTGTAAGACCTTCAAGGTATGGTCTGACGTTCCAAATTGATGCTAATATACGGGAAAGTACGCTCGTGTAGGTTTAGAAAACTTATTATTTTACCTATTGCAGGCCATTGTGACGCATAATAAATTTTTTTAATAAATGCCAGAACACATATCTTTAACTTGATTTTCTTAAGACGCACTATTTTAGCAGAAGCGTTTAAGGGTACTCAATACTCAAGGAAAAATGCTTTCAGTAATGCTTGCTTCTCAGACGAGACAATGGTGGAACTTCTTGATTGTAACGCTAGATTTGCCTACGTACGATTAAGAGCAGCTGTTTCCTTTATGGTTCAAAAATTTTAATGTCCGCAGAAGGAAATGTCAAGTGCGATGACGGTTTAAAATTCTGATTGCTTTTAAACATAACGGATGAGAAGTTTATCTAGAAGACGTGGGACGAAAGACAAGATTCCTATCCCAATTGGGACTGTGTTTCTTCTGAAGGATATATTCAGACTGCGTCTCTTGTGAAGGATGTATTCATTCTAGCCTACCAAGAGAACAAAAAAAATTTTGGTATGGAATTCGCTCCATGCCTCAGAAACAGCCCGCACTGTTAAAAATTTTCCGGAAAATTTACGGTAAATGGTTACTGGCATCCATGTTGCCAGTAACTATTACCGTAAAAATCAAATGTTACTGTAAAATTTTACGGTTTCCTCGGTAGGCCACAGCAACCAATTGACGCTGGGATCGCTTATTTCTCCGGTATAAATTACCGTAAATATCAGCGATGCGTTAAGTCCGCCATTTTGCAGTAACAATTACCAGAAAATCTTCCTGAATTTTTAACAGTGCGGCATCATTCATTTCCCAAATCATTCATTTGATTCAACTAAAATTCAACTAGTATTGAGGTGCGAAACATCGACTCGAAGCAAAAAATCATGGATGAATAGACTGCAGACATTTCTTAAATGACTAAAAAAATCAACGATCAAATTGCTTTGCAACTCTGGTCACGGAAGATGAACTTTCCATCAAATTTTCTACGATCATAGCATCCTCATACACAGGGTGTTCCGTTTTAACCTGCAAGACCTTTATTTTCACAACCGTTAGTCCTAGATGTATATTTCCCATTGGAAAAATGCTAAAAATTAGATGCAGAATTAAGATATTGAAAGTTTGAAGCAAAAATAAAAATGATTCAAAAAATACAAAATTTAACTTTTTATACGGACCCCAGGTTCCCTAACTTATACTTAGGGAAATAATCACCATTGAAAACTGTTACTGACACAAAAAACTTGATATTTTTGCGACAAAGACTCACGGAGATATTCCAGTTTAGCCCTTTCAGAAGAAGGACAGGTCGTCAAAGTAGGAAAAACTAGGTATTTATATTTTTCATTGTTACTCAAAAATAAATGTAAATGCTATGCTGTGATACGCAAAAACACACCACAAAACCTCGAACAATTTGAAAAACCACACTCTATGCACTCATTTAATTTTAAACACTTGTTAACCGCTATATTTTCCCAAAATTAAACTCCTCCCAAAGGTGTTATTGACGGCGAGTAAAAAGTGGTGTAAGTCACAAAACGCTGCGTTTCATATCTCGGTTAATATTGGTCTCACTAATTTCAAACTTTTTGTGTTGGAATTATTTTTTAATGGAGATTATTTCTCTAAATAAGAGTTACAAGAACTGGGGCCCGTATAAGACGTTAAATTTTGTATTTTTTGACTCATTTTTACATCAAACTTTCAATATCTTAACACTGCATCTGATTTTTGAACATTTTTGCAATTGGAAGTATACATCTAGGACTACTGGTTGCGAAAATAAAGGTCTTGCAGGTTAAAACGGAACACCCTGTATATAATAGCCAATGATCGAGTAACGCTTCTGACGTCATTAACAATGAAACCCGCGCCATGCATGATAATTTGATACTATGTTTCGGGAATGTTTAAAATGCATGAAAAGCTTTATTGCGACAAGGCTGAGCTGGATCCGGTAACTTAACTGTTTTACTGATAAGTCTATGTCATTTCAGGAGAATGAAGAAACGAAAAAAGGTTAACAATGAACGCTATCTACTGGAGTTTAGGGTTAATCCATTGGAGTTAGGGTTGAAATTTCCACTATCAAAATATCACGAAACAGGCAATTGCTTCGTTCAAATGTAGAAGCAATTTCACCCGTCAAATCTTGATGGGCGATTTTCTAGTTAGCTGCTAGGACCATCAGAAATTAAAAACGAAAAAAAACTTTCAATCACCCTTTACCGCAAGCAGCTAAAATTACAATGTAATAAGATGTCTCACGAAAGCTATGAATTGAAGAAAACGAGCAGATGTACGCTCGTTTCTTCAATTCATAGCTTCAATTCTTTTCTTCAATTCATGACTTCCTATTACGCCAATTTAATGATAATAGTAGTACCTTGGAGTAAGTAAAGAAACAATTTTAATTTTTTTGCCCCAAGTTTGTTGTGAACTGAAGCAAAAGAACGTTTTATAACGACAAATTTTCCCAATATTGGACATTTTAATGTGATTCAATAGTTAACTCTCTGAATATCGCCAATAGTGACAAAAATGAAACAAAATTTTAAAAAAAGAAAGAAAATTAATTTGAATTTTGTCATCTTGAATTCAAATTATGTTTTTCGCAATCACGAGTGTGTGTAAATGTAAGCGTGTGTTTGTGTACAGGGGGGGGGGGTATGTGTGTAGGCATGTGTGTTTCTGTCTGTGTGCAGGCATGAGTGTGTGGGTAGTTGTGTGTATGTGTGTATACTACTTAATGGTGTGTGGGGGGTATGTGTATGTGTGTGTAGGCATATGTGTTTGTGTCTGTGTGCAGGCATGAGTGTGTGTATGTGTTTGTGTATCTGTGTAGGTGTATGTATGTGTGTGTAGGTGTATATATGTATGTGTGTGTAGGTGCGTGTATGTATGCGTGCAAGTGTAGGATATTGACGAAACCTAGAGACGGCTTTCGCTATAGGAGCAGCAGCGTGAGGAGCCCGCCTGTCCACGGTGATGGTGCAGAGGGTGGCGGTGGGAAAAATCAAAGGAACGTCAAAAACAGTCAAATGAAAGCAATAAGCAATCGTGATTGCTCAACAAAAAAAAAATAAAATTTTTTTTGCCAAGTTGGCGGAAAAACTTGGCGACCAAAAGGTTGGCAATATGTCGCCAAGTGTTTGCCAAATTATAACACCACTTTAGTTTGCATTGATATTTACAATGATTTCCCCCAGAAAGGTGTAAAAGACCCCCTTATGAACATCTGAGTGCAACCAAAAGGGGAGGTGCCCAACTAGACCCCACTAGAAGTCTACGTACCAAATTTCAACTTTCTAGGACATACTGTTTTTGAGTTATTCGAGATATATACGCACATGTGCACATACGCACATACAGACGTCACGAGAAAACTCGCAGTAATTCATTCGGGAATCGTCAAAAAGGATATTTCGGGTGTCTATACGTTCTTAGACATCCATGTGGCGGATTTCAACCCCCACAATCCTTCGGGGGCGAGCAAAATGGATATTAAAGCCTATTTTTGGGTCAACATTTTTTCGTGAATACAATACTTCCTTTACTTCGTAAAAGGAAGTAAAAAGAAGCTAAGACGCTCCTCAGTGTCAAAAATCAACCTTCTGGCATCAGCTTGAAAGATTTTATGTCACATAACAAGCTCAAAAATAATGTATTTTCGTGGCATAAGGGCTGTAATGATGATAAAACAGAGGCACATTCCTAACGTAAGTCAAATCGCACCGTGCACGACGGCGCCGTTGCGTTCTGAACACCAAAAACCAAAAAATGCGAAGGAAAAAAAAACTAAACAACAAACTAACAAAAAATATCAGTCATTAAAACATCATTTAGCCTGTATAAAAAAACAAAAACACAAGGAGACTTACATTGTTCCTTACTTAATTAATTATAGGGTAATTAAGAAACACTTATTTTGCCTGGTCTCAGCAAAACGTCGGTAGCTTTAGAAATTTTTCATGACAGTTTGTCAGAAACAATACTATTTTTCTACGATATATGACTCTGAGAAATATATTTATAGAGCACATTATGTTGTGAATATAAATGAATGAAATACTCTTATTCATTAAGAATTCGTACATAAAAACTCATCTGGTTAAGCTTATAACTTTTTTTTTGTATACATTACTTGCATAATGCAACAATGATAATAAACAGCGTCTTTTCGAAATCTGGATTGATTGCTTTTTAATAAACCAAGGGAGACTGGCGTTTTATTTTGACTGAAGCCTCTAAAAATTGGCGATAGTTCAAATTTTGCCATAACTAAAAAAATAGTATCGTTTATTTTTCATTAAAATTTAAAATCAATCCTTGGAATTTCCCCAATTAGCCCTTATGTGATGGAAAAGTTTTTAATTAAGAGATACACCAAAGCAAAAAAACTGTGATATCTGAGCAGGTTGAAACATGAACTGTGAAAATATCTTCAATCGGCAAAACACTGGGCAGATTTCTTGAAAGAGTAATAATTGGCTGTAACTTCAAAAATGCTAATATAAAATTATTTTGAAAAGAGAGAAGGCCGTTTTGGCACCTGTTGGTATCGACGACGAGATATACAGCAATTAACCTCCCTCCCGCACAAACACACCTACCGCCGCTTCCCCCACCTTCCCTCTCCCTTCAACTAATCTTAATTATCGGCAAACTACTCAAAACTTTTCATTTTCCGACGCAGCCTCTCCAACTGGCAAAATTTTAATATCATTAGTTTCTTTTTAGTTTTCATACGTCAAATGCAGGGTAATTCAAATAGTCGGGGGAAAACTGAAACCTTTTGCACTCGGAGTTATTTTTCAGTTCTGATAACAGCCGCTCCTAACGCTTTTGAAAGTTTTATTTGAAACTACTGGTCCCCGCACGGCTATGCTCGTAGTAGAAAAATGAAAAGGTCATTTGGTTCGCCTGTATACTTGCAAATAATGAATGATGAATTTCTCGTCAATTTGCTGTGTTCATTTGCTTGCCCGTGTTACGATTCCACGTTATGACAATTTGATATTTTACTCGTCCACGGTATGACAATTTGCTCGGTAAAATGTTCTTAAAATTGGAATAGAAAAAGAACAAAATCGAATTTTCGAAAAATCGCTTCGAGGTGCTCACCCCTATGCTACGAACTAACTCTGTTCCAAATTTCATGAAAATCGGCCATACGGTTGAGGCGCTATGCGCGTAACAGACATACAGACATCCAGACACACAGACTTTCAGCTTTATTATTAGAAAAGATGTACTTCAAATAAAATTGGCGATATTTAAATAAATAAAGGACGAAAAAAATTCAGTTTAATGTCAGTTTTGTTTACAATGTGATATGTTATTTTTAAACGTAGAATATCACATGAAACAATTTCCAGGGTGCAATCCTGCTTTTTCTTTAACGCATCCCCCCCCCCAAAAAAAGGGTTTGTTTTCTTCCAAACACACAACAAGCTGCGCAACAATTTTATTTTAATTCGAGATATACGAAACTAAACATCAATTTGTTTGGTTATCTGTTAGCAACATCTATTGCTTCGGAATTAAAAAAATGTCGAGTGAGACACGAAAAGGAAATAAAAACAGGTGTCGAATGAGGCTCACCCAAGCTCCTGAGATAAATATTGATGTCAAATGAAACTGAGCAAAAAAGCTCACGAAATAAAGAAGAAAAACTGATTTCGAGTCATACTAGACACGTCAGTTCAAAAAGCTAAAAATTACGAACTTGAAACTTTTTAGAAACGTGCGTGTTTCAACGAACAAAAGAAATTTCGAAACTAGGTTTTTTTGTAAGGAAAAAAGCAGTCTAGAAACCGTATACTTGGCATCAGATCAGGTAATTCTGATAGTTTTGCTGATTTTTACCAGAAGCGACTAGTTTTTTCAAAAAAACCTACTGTGAAAGACTTTCAAGTGACCTAAATTTGTTACAATATGATATTAGAACTGTCTCTTTGTATCCTGTAGTTTCCGAGATAAAGCCATTGAAAAAAAAATTTTTTTTTCGAGGTTTGCCAATTTTAGAAATTTTTTGTCATTCTGAATGGCTTAGGTATTATTGAAAAAGTAGAAAACAACCCGTCATGGGTATGACGGGGGCAAATCGCCGATTTATTAGAGGAATAGGCCGTCAAATGTAAGACGTGCTCCAATTAATATCTGTACCTCAAAACTTGACTAAAGTGAGTCTCATTTTCATTACATTTCAGGAGAACGTAAAACTGTTTGTTTACTGTATAAGAAGGTTTGGGACTCGCACTCTTATAACACTGGTAAATTAATATAAAGATTTTTTTTTACAAAATTGCATGCTATGGCTTATTGCGGAATAGGAATTGATTCATAAAACCATGAAATAGGCAACTCATCAAAGGTTTTAAATTTTGAAGGATTTATTTTCCAAAATTATAATCTTCTATGAGCAGCTGGCACAGATTTTGTCAAACGACTCCCTGATTAACCATCTTGATTTCCTTTCCTTCGTCGTCCGTCGTCTTTTGACATAGGATCTTCGTCGGTACTCATTAGAATATATTGTACCATTTAAACTGTTTCATGTTTGAAAAGTAAATATGAATGAAACCACAGTAAAAAATTCTTACCGAATTCTATATACAATGTTAAATAACCATTCTATTCATAAAACCATGAAATAAGCAACTCATCGAATGTCTTAAATTTCTATGGATTTTTAAAATTATTATCAGTAGAAAGCATAGACTAATAATAAGAGTAGACCGAGCTTTCCCAGACTTGCTGATGAAAAAATTGGTTCATGGATACATCATGTGACTGGTGGAAGGCTTGGCGAAAACTTTGGCAGCATGGTTGCTGGATGGCAACATTATCTATAGTTTGGCGCTCGACACGTATTTTAAGTAATGTGTTTTCATTATAATTTCTTTCCAGGTGCAGAGATTGAACTGTTTTTCTTTTAGTTATGAATTATTTTGACATTAGTAATTAGTTTTTGATCACAGTTTTCAGTAACTTTTATTTCATTTGGAACTGCTGCGTCAGCGTTGGCGTGAACGTAATGGAGTAAACGTTTTGCGTTAACGCAAAAATGTACTAATTGGAATCTTAAATAGAAATTGCAGGTAAAAATCTTACCGTTTGCCGATTCTATTGGGCTTTAATTACTTACAGAGTTATTGAAATTGACTAAAGAAAATGCACAATACTATCTAAACGAAAATTTCACTATATTAACAAAATATTTACAACTTAGAATAACAAATTTACAAATCGGACTCTATAAATATTCCGCGTTCCATCAATTCTATTTATTTTATTTCTCGCTGGCGTTGATCGTCTGCTACGATCAACGCCCGCTGTTACTAGGATATCCACTAGTCACATGGTTTGGTTCATGAGCAGTAAAGGGTTGCCATAGCTCGGTCTATTCTTATGATTAGTCTATGGTAGAAAGCTGTACTTAGCTCATCAACCTTGCCAAAAATAATTTTAAAGTATCATCGCTATAGCAACAAGTAATCCAAGGCTGAACTTAATCTTAACCGTTGCTGTTCTAGTAAACAGGCAAGTTACTAGATCTAGTTCTGCCCCAAGGGATCAGATGAACCATAGCTGCCAACTTATGTCTATCGAGTGATATACAAATGGTTAAATTTACTATTTTGTTTTAAAAATAGAAATGAATTTGAAATCCGTACGATACATAATATATAAAATTGCTCAGGATCGCAGCAAGATAAATTTTATATGAATCGTTGGCAAATTTTATTTTACTGTTTTACAACTATTGAATTTGAAGAAAAGTCGTGTGGCTAGAATGAAATTACCGAATTTTGTAGGTGCTCCAACAATGCAATAATGCCCTCACTCATGCTGTGGTGCTTATTGTTGGTCACGTCCAGGGGTGATTGTAAGTTCATCAAAAAATACCTGAAAGTTTCAACGGGGGGAGTAATCTTTGGCCCCTATTACTTAAGTGCACCTTTGCCATAGTTTTAAATAGTTCTGAGTCAAAATATTGCGTGTACATTTAATTGAATTTTTAATGGATTACAAAGTTACTTTTGAGCTGGTGTTATACAAATTATCTTGACATTTGTCCATCTTAAGGGATAGTTGTCCATCTTAAGGCTCTTGCAGGTATATTTGATGAGTATTATATAATTTAAAATAAATTGCGGAGGTAGGGAGATAAAAGCATAACGAAAAAAGATCATAATTCCGGTATTTTCAGACATAAAAATACCGGAAATACGTCCGAAAATACCGGAAATTCGGTAAAATACCGGACCACAATCACCCCTGGTCACGTCAGAGCGTTATTCGATTAGTGGTTTTGGCTATTATATATGAGGAGCAGAATGAGTCGTTTGGAGATAAAATTGAAAAAAGAAAAAAAAAACTACTGTAAAGTCGAAACTTTCACGGTATTTTCAATTTTTAACTAAGTTGCGTTTGGCGCTTGAGGCCAAAAACTTGGATAATTTATTATAGCAATATCATTTACAGTTCAGCAAAAATCAGAACTACCGGATCTGACTCAAGGTAACTCCCCTTCCCTTTGGCGACACGGCTGCTGGACTAAAAACAAACACAATACAATTTTTTTTGTTTTATTTTTATTTATAAAACCAACCAGTATATTTGTACCCATTAGTTTATTCTAGTTTAACACATTTTTTGAGTAATATATCGTTTAAAAGGCAAGAGTAACTTGACGAAACGAAAATTTCTACACTGTAAAAACGATTCAGAAACGTTCCTGGAAAATAATGGGCAGCTGATGTGCCCAATTTCTTCCATTAACAAATCTTGGAAAAACCAGGAACGCTTTCCGCTAAAAGTCAGTAACCTTTTTGAAATTAACCTAGAAACTTTCAGATAGAAGTGCGAAATCTCCCCTGTTAAAGCAAGTCATGTCTCCAGAACCTTCTAGAAAAATTAAGTAGGTGTAGTGTAATTGATTAGAACCTTCCTAATTTACGAAGAAGGCTCCATAAAACTCAGAGTGACCATAGCTACGCAGAAAGGAACCAAGCATATATCTTGCCTGCCTTTCAAAGCTGTAGCTATCCATTGACATTTTCACTCTCATTGGGAGCTTAGTCAACATGGACAAGCCTTAAGCAAACTTGAGCCGATACGCTTAACAAACTCTCTCAATCAATCTTTTAACTGGTTGCTAAAAATATTTTCCACTACAGTGAAAAGTCTGCGCGCGTGCAGCTTGAAGCGATTCAGAAAACTTTTATGTGATGATACTTGTTTTTACGGGGAAATAGGTGAAAACGTGTGAAATCCCGAGACGTTCCACCGAAATAACCAGTAACATTTCGAAATTTCTTTACAGTGTAGGGCAATATTTGGTTTGTTTTGTGTATAATGGCTTAAATTATCTCTCTTTTACATTTTATTATTATTTTTAACTGGCGAAAAGCTTTTTTCAATTCAAGCAAATAATTAGATTTTATTTTCTTCTTTTTTAAGTTATGAAAACTAGTGCCAACGCAACAACTGCGAACAACATTCGTACTTAGGAAATGTTTTGCTTTGTTGACAGATACAGAGTTCAGATTAATATTACTGAATAACATTTGTTAAGGGGACCGGAAAGTAATATCGTCTTGTTTTCTCAAACAAATAAATTTTTAAACGTTTTAATTTTTAACCAAAGATCTAATCACCCTTGTTATCAACAACCTTGTACCATCTAGTACTCAAATTTTTAATCCCGGACAGATAAAAATCAGTTGGTTTTTGTCGCAAAACATGTGGAAATCGCGTCTAAGATATAAGCGAAATTTTCCAAGTTTTTTTGACATAGAAAGTGTTTTAGTGATTGAAACAAAGGGCAATCAGGTGGTGCAATTTGTGGCGAGAATATTTCCACTGCTATCGGCAGAAAAGGGGAGTGTTTCTGAAACATGATAATGCAAGACCACACAGCACAAAGCGAACCCTTGAAAAAGGATAAATGCTGTGGTGGGCTGCTTCACTCACCATACTCAGCTGACATTGCACCTTCTGATTTTCCTTTATTCTTATCTATGTGTGGCAAACAAAAAAAATCCGATATCCAAAGATCCTTCACCAGAAATTTTGCTCAAAAACCTTTAAATTTCTATCAGTACGGGATTGATTTGTGTGCAATCCACAACTTAAGGTTGTTGATAGCGAGAATAATTGATTACAGTTGATTAAAAGTAAAAACTTTTGAAAATTTATTTAATTGAAAAACACGACCTTACTTTCCACTCCCCCTAATATTTACTAGCTCTAAAAGTTGTTCATGTTACACACATAAAGACTATTTCGCTCACCGGTGACTAAGTGGCACATCTGAAAAAAAAAAAATCTAAGTCTTACTCAGTACTAGTTTTAACTGATTTTCTCTCAAGTACAACAATATTTGTAGCACATTTATGTTCTGATTACTGTTTTCTTTTTTACTCTCAGATGTGCTACTTTGTCGCCGCGAAAAAAAAAAAATCAAAGCCTTACTCAGTACTAGTTTTAGCGGATTTACTCTCAAATGCAACAATATTTGTAACACATTTATGTTCTGATTACCAGTTTTTTTTTTTTTTTTTTGTGTGACCTAAATTTAGAGTGTTTAGTTAATGTTGGAAAATTTTTCTTCTAATTTACGGGATTTAATATTGTGTCACTGTTGACATATATCATTTATACACCACCACGCATCAGTTATACAAGCATACTTCGTGCGAGTTTTGTAATAAGAAAGAGCATAAAATTTGCATTTCACGTTTTTTTTTTCAAGTTTTTAAAATGTGAGAATTAGCGAAATGCTATCTCGAAAAGTTGTTCGTATTAGAGACGCCTCGTAACAGCCAACTTTTACAGGAAGAGTCACTACATTCTGATAAAGTAAATAATGCCTGGTGAGGAGAGTAATACCTATTTATTACAATTAATTCAAGCCACTCGACACTGCCACTGGTTCACTCGACGCGTTCCTTAATTAGTTCCACTAGAGATTACTAACAGGCCATTTTGAAATCCCTTTCCAGGTTATATCTACATTTGGATCTAGGCTCTATTCTCCCACTGGAGGTATGAATGTGCTAATATAAGTGAGTTACTAATCCTAAGTGCAGCATGTATTAGCACGAACTCATACATTTCAAAACATAATATAAAAGAATAACTTAAATCGAAAAATCTCCGATTTTTTTTAGATTACGTATGAATGCTTACTTCTAATTTGTATTCAGAACACTTCTGTGCGTGCAAGCTTTGTTCTACGGAGTATGTCTACGTGACGTTTGATTTCAGCCCGCATGCGATCTTGAACACAGACTGATATTCCTGTAGTTTCGCAATTCTGTTCGCCTATTGTTGTATACACTAGCCTTGCGTAAGCAATATCTTTGACGAAGCTGCGGAGGAAGACGTGTGATATGAAAGCGGGAGATCGAGAGGTTTTTTTTTTTTTTTTTGAAATATCTACCCACTTAGAATTTCTTTCACTCGCTATTATACCAACATGAGAAAAGACATTTTGTGCATTATAGCCAGGGGTGATTGTGTTTCGGTATTTTACCGAATTTTCGGTATTTTCGGACGTATTTCCGGTATTTTTATGTCCGAAAATACCGGAATTATGTTTTTTTTTGTTATGCTTTTATCTCCCTACCTCCGCATCTTTTTTAAAAATTATATAATACTCATCAAATATACCTGCAAGAGCCTTAAGATGGACACCTATATCCCTTAAGATGGACAAATGTCAAGATAATTTGTATAACACCAGCTCAAAAGTAACTTTGTAACCAATTAAAAATTTAATCAAATGTGCACACAATATTTTGACTCAGAACTATTTAATACAATGGCAAAGGTGCGCTTAAGTAGTAGGGGCCAAAGATTACCCCCCCCTCCCACCGTTCTCGCTTTGAAACTTTCAGGTATTTTTTGATGAACTCACAATCACCTCTGTTATAGCTTAATGAGGACAACCTTAAGAGGGACAAATATCTATTCAACAAAAATATGACTTGTAACGGTACGGTAATACGGTAGAATCCATGTCAATTCTACAAGGGCTGTAACATGATGGTCTTGCACCATTTTAAATTTAACATATGTTAAAATTCATAAAAAATTAAGAAATACGGTTTTTTTTTTGGCTCAAAACAAATTTCTGCGTCGAGATACAGGCCGCTAAAATGGCGGTCCTGTCATGATTTCTCACTTGGGATTTTCGTCAAAATGTTTAAAGTACATTATCTCAGGAACGGTAGAATATATTATGTTGCGGTTTGTTTTACTTAAAAGGATATGTTTTCTTGTTTAAAAACATATGCTGCATTTTGAAATATGTGCTTTAGCTTTTTACAGTCTTTTGAAAAAAAAAGTTTAATGTTTTTGATTTTTCTCAAATATGTCAATTTCAAAATTTTTCATTTTTTTACAGTTTATTGGTACTACTTAGCACTACGTTCCCTGAAAAGGAGAGCTTCCACTTTTTCGTTAACCAGATTTTAGAGGCATTGGAAAAAATGAGGGTTTTTTAAGGAACTCTTCACATAATTGCAGATCTGAAAATTCAAAAAAAAAATCCGCAGCAAGTGGCCAGAATACACTTTTAATTAGTTTATATATCGAATTTTTCATTTTCGATAAACAATAAACGTATTTCTTAATTTTTTGTAAATTGTAACATGTGTTAAATTCAAAAAAAATCCAAGACCATCATGTTACAGCCCTTATTGAATTGACATTAATTCTACCATACCAACCTCAACTAAACAGAAAGTGCAAGAAAATGTCTGTACGCCTGATGTATGTGTGTTAAGTGCATATGCAATATTTAGCAGAGAAAAAAAGCTCCTATAATATAGGATGCGTGAGAAACTGAATAGTACTATGCCCAGAGACAACATAAAAAGGATCATGTAGTATTAACAAACAGGGAGAAGAAATGAATGCAGATGCAAATCGCTTTGCAGAATAGCAAATTTTAGTTCGTCAAAAGGGCCATTCCACGAAAAACCAGACATTTTGTGATGACCGTGACAGATCTATATCTAATTTCAAAACGTGTTAAAAGCAAGATTTTTTTTGTCCAAGAAATCACACGGGTATGAGTGATTTTTTAGGTGAAAAAATCGTACATGTCTGGTTTTCGTCCGAATGGCATACTATTTGTTTCTTTTTGGAAACTAACACTAAAAAATAATTTGTAGGAAAGCAAAGTATATTTTGACAAATTTTCATCAACAGATTCGAAGGAAAAATTCATAGAATGAAGAACTCTAAAGCAGATGTCCAAAAGTGTGTCCCACACGTTACAGGTATTCTTCTTTAAAAAATAACTACTAAAAATGAAATTGGATTTTTGTTTTAACTTAACGAGTCATACGAGTCAAGTACTTTTACCAGGTCAACATTTTTTTATATTTCAGCCATTACTGATTTGTATACATGTGATACTATAAAGGGAATTTTGTCCAAACTGTCCCACACTTGATCGTGGAACCGCCCAAAAGAGCATTCTGCAAAATATTTGCTTAAGACAGTGTACGATCATATCAGCGGCTTCACAGCAATCTTATTTGACGCTAAGAAAAAAAAATATAGCTGAACAAAGCAGCTAAAATATGAAAAATTGATAATGAACTTGTTTTTCCTAACCGGTAGTTATATGAGTTTTTTCATGGAGTTAAATATTAAAATAAAAAAAAAACAATGTAATGACACAGAAAAAAAAATTGGACACTTTTTTATTTTCTTTGCAATTATTTTACTTTTAGTGCCATGGTCATTCAAGTTAACAACGTGCATTGGTTTATACTGGTTTTATTTGATGGTAAAAGCGAATAAGCTAGGGGATTGTAGTAAGATTCTACATGATTGTAGGAGAATCTTTCAGCTACTTAGAGTGGAGATGACGGTCAAAGTATTTTTTAAAATGTATTAAAAACGTCTCATATTTATTAACTTCTAAGATTTAAAAATAAAGAAATTATATTGCAAACCCTTTTGGAGAATGCACTCTACCTTGGTAAGCGTTCGCGATCACGTGATATGAGCTTGCTGTGCATCAGCAGTGTCATCCGACGGGTAATCAGGGTTGTGAGAAAAGAGCAACATTGTGCTGTCCGTTTTTTAGCGACAGAAGGTGTTTCAGTTCGTGAAAAGTATCGGTAAATAAAAAATGTTTACAGAACATTCACTGCAAGTGATTGGTGTACAAATGGACACAAGTGATTGCGTCATTGACGGAATTTATTCGTCAAGTTCGCCTCGTCACTTTGGTTGGTAAATGAAGTTGATCGTCATTCGTAGTATCGTAGTCAAGTTAACTTTCATTAAGTCGTATTCATAAAACCAACGAAGACTCGGACGATACAGTTGGTCAACCACTGGCTCATACCACGTGGGTGCGTGTTCTTACCACAGGTGAATTCATCCATTAATAGTGTTTCTCCTTAACCTCCCGCTCTATTTCTGAAAATAGCTCTGTTACACTCCCAAATATACCAAATTATAACAACTGTTCCGTTTTCATTTGATGCATACGTACATTGGTACAGAAACCAAAATTAACTCAGTACCAAAAGCACTTTTCCCCCGAAAACTCCCGAAGAAGGAGTAAATACTTGAGCTCGGGCTTAAAGTTACCTTTACTAAATTGTATGTAACATTCGCAAAGAATACTGCTACTCAATACGTCACTTGTAGCTATTTACTTTACTGATTATGATATTTATAAACAGCATTTTAAAAGGGTGAACATACGTTGACCTTTTCTAAAAAAAATAAATAAATCAATAAACCGTTTAGCCTTAATGAATTTCAAACCTCGCACGGTAGAAAGCAATTTTCCATGCTTAAATTCCAGTACAACATATCGACCGTGAATATACATGCATCAACATGAAAGTATTGTCATAAATGGATTTTGGCATATAAAATGTGTAGAAAAAGGTCAGTGCTCGATTCGACTCTTGCAGACAAGCGTAATGATACTTTTAAGCAGTCTAAGAAAGCTGTGAAAAATCTAAGGACGACATACAGGGTGTTCCGTTTTAACCTGCAAGACCTTTATTTTCGCAACCGATAGTCCTAGATGTATACTTCCAATTGGAAAAATGTTCAAAATCAGATGTAGAGTTAAGATATTAAAAGTTTGAAGTAAAAATAATAAGTCAAAAAATATACAAAAAATACAAAATAAGTCAAAAAATACAAAATTTAACTTTTTATACGGAGTCCAGTTCCCCTAACTTATACATAGGGAAATAATCTCCAGTGAAAAATAATTCCAACACAAAAAGTTTGAAATTAGTACGATCAATATTCACCGAGATATGAAACGCAGCGTTTTGTGACTTACACCACTTTTCACTGGCCATCAATAACACATTTTGGGGGGAAATATAGGAGGTAACAAGTGTTTAAAATTATATGTGTGCGTAGAGTGTAGTTTTTAAAATTTTTCGAGGTTTTGTAGTGTGTTTTTGTTTATCACGGCATAACAATTTCATTTATTTTTGAGCAGCAATGAAAAAATATAAATACTTGTTTTTCTTACTTTGATTACTTGTCATTCTTTTGAAAGGGCGATAAGTTCCAATCTCATCTTCTGTATGCTCCCTTAAAACTTTAAACTAGAATATCTCATTGAGTTTTGGTCGCACAAATGTCAAGTTTTTTGTGTAGAGTTTTCAATGGAGATTATAGGGGACGTAGGGCACGTATAAAAAGTTAAATTTTGTATTTTTTGACTTAATTTTATTCTTGATTCAAACTTTCAATACCTTAACTCTTGATCTGATTTTAAACATTTTAGCTATTGGAAGTATACATCTAGGACTAACGGTTACGAAAATAAATTCCGCTTTCTTGAAACGATTTTGAATTGACTTGTAGAAAGTTCAATATCATGTGCCCTCAGTTATGTACAGGGTCAGCTTTGAATAGTACTCAAATAAATCATAGCAAAAAATTAAAGTGGGCTACAAACCTTTAAAAAAAATTAAATAAATGAAATGAAAAAAATAACTATAGAGTGGGGTATTTTCGATAACTTTAAACAGGTAATATATTGAGCATATAATCGGCAAGTATACGAGTACATGTGTATATTATATATGTATACCTGTTGTGCTAGTTGCCCTTGCCCTAGGTAGACTTCTGGATTTTTTTTTCGGTCAGTATTACGACATCTACCTACGTCGGCTCTTACCAGTTTCATTCCACTTTGTCATTTTTAATTAGATGCCTTCATTATGTGATGAGACATTTTTTTCTCTAGAAAAGCGAAGAAAGTAAATACACTTTTTTGTCCAAGGCACATGAGAACTATGTATGTAGGTATAACGTTGAATATATAATCTAGTATATAACCCAGTAAAAAATTTCGCTTTTTTTATATTCCAACATAATGACGGTAGCGTACGTTTGTACCTCATCTCCGCCCACTTCGCAATGTTTTCAATCTACATAATGTAATCGAATGCTTCTTTTCTCTAGAAAAAACTTCAGGGAAGTAATCATGCCTTTTCGCCCCAAGTGTTAGCTTAGCCTTACTTCTGAGAATACAAATTAATTTTAAAAGTGTTAATATTATCAACAGTATTATCATGGTTAACAATTTTCTCATTTAATCACATTGAAAACTAGTTTTTATTTTCATATGAAAATTGTGAACGCAATTTTTCTCCAGAGAGCCACTAATAATCAAGATGAAACATTAGCGCGCATAACTATCGTGGGGTTACAAGCGAAACCAACTAAGTCAAATATAATTGATTTTCGAATTTTTAGCTTTTCTTGATCACAGAAATCAGTTCTTTTGACTGGTGAAATGTATTAAGTCGTAGCTTTTTTTTTCTTTTATATTTCAAAGTTTTGTAATCAGATAGTCATACAATTGATGATAATTAGTCCTAACCGTATCCATCGTTAGTGTAATACAGAAAATAAACTTATGAGAACCAAGACTGTTCCATGATTTTGAAGAAAATGATAGTGCTTTAACTTTAAAGAAAAAAATAATAATTTGAATTTTTGGCATCTTGAATTCAAATTATGTTTTTCGCAATCACGAGCGTGTGTGCGTGTAGGCGCATGTGTGTGGGTGCGTGGGGGCGTAAGTGTATGTATGCATGTGTGTGAGTGAGTGTTGTGCACGTGCGTGTAGGTGTTCGTGTGTGTGTGTGTGTGTGTGTGTGTGTATAGGCTTTCGTGTGTGTGTCTGTGTAGGCGTTCGTGTGTGTGTGTGTGTAGGCGTTCGTGTGTGTGTGTGTGTGTGTGTAGGCGTTCGTGTGTGTGTGTGTGTGTAGGCGTTCGTGTGTGTGTGTGTGTAGGCGTTCGTGTGTGTGTGTGTAGGCGTTCGTGTGTGTGTGTAGGCGTTCGTGTGTGTGTGTAGGCGTTCGTGTGTGTGTGTGTAGGCGTTCGTGTGTGTGTGTGTAGGCGTTCGTGTGTGTGTGTAGGCGTTCGTGTGTGTGTGTGTAGGCGTTCGTGTGTGTGGGACATGGACGCCACCGCCCAGCAAAAGTGGATTTCGGGGGACAGTGGTCAGGAGCAGCCGCGCCGCCGCCGGTGGACGGTGGTGCTGCAGCCCTGGTCCAAGCTGAAAAAGGCACGGACGCCAAAAACGGTCAAGTGAAAACAATAAGCAATCGTGATTGCTCAAAAAACCGTACCAAAGTAGACAAAGCAAAAAAATCTTTAATCCGTGTTTACTCAAAACCATGTTTTTTGACTTAGTGTGTTTCACTTGAAACCAGACGTTATAAAACGCATCAAAGTGAAAGAAAGGCATGACTAATGAATTTTTTTGCGACATTTAACAATTAATTTAAGAATCAACTGAAAGTAAATTGTAAAATAATGGCATTTTAGAGTAGTCATCCGGAGTAATATATGTAATAATATGGTAAATGTAAAAATTTAAACTAAAATTTAGAAAACTAAAAAAGAGGTGCCATGGGAAACTATATATTGGTAATGCTTAACAAAATAACTATGTGTTTAAAAGTAGTTCCTAGCAGTAAGAAAAGACAACGATCAATGCAGAATAAAAACACATCGAACGACTACTAAAACGCAATTCAAAAAAAAGGAAAAAAAAACTAAGAAAAAAAAAGATATGCTAAATATAACTGATATCATTGAATTTTTTTTTAAAGTTATAAACGAGTGAAGCGCGTCAAAGAAAAGTAAAAGTAAACAATGGTGAGGTTGAAAACTATAAACCAATACTTAAACTATGACATGATTTAAAACTAAAACTCAAGAAAAATTACTACTTCAAATGACTTAAAATATTTTAAAATTAACTAAAGACGTAAATTTGAATTTAATGAGAGATATCTATAAAAGTTTCAATAAGTTGACAAATTTGGCTAACTATAAGCTGATAGTCAATTAGAATCACGCATGAGTTGTGACAACTTTAGGTGTGAAAAAGTTTTTTAATTGAATATGGTTAGAGCCTTATGCAGTCATGATGCTAAGGCTCTAAGGACGATAAGGACGAAAAAGAGTTTCCGTTTAATTTTCTTGATTATGTTAAATTTTCATATTTTTGGATGTAAACAAATGAAGCGTAACTAGGTCATTGACGGCAAATATTTTCTGTTTTGAGTTTGAGCTTATTAGCAGTTTAAATTTTGAGACATTTGTTATGATCGAACATTCAGTATCATTTATTAGTGTTGACATGTACAGGTATAATGACATTTCAGTTAGCAGAGGTGCATTTCAGTTATGTGTTGTTGTATAAATGAGTAATGAAAGAAAAAGATACTTCTGTTTATTTTTTCGTTCATAATAGGTCCCATTCTTCAAGCCATTCAGGCCAGTCAGTACTCAATCTCTGATTGTTATTGATTTAAAAATAATTTAAAAAATTAAGAAGTTATTCAAGTTGATTCGGACCATGTAATAAATAATGTTAACTTTAAATGTAAGAAAAATTTTTGTGATAAAAGTAAGTTTGTAGTTTACAACTACAATATTGACATTTTTGTGGATGTGAAGTAAAAACCATTTATTTTTACCGTGATGCAAAATGTCATGATTGCTGTGACATTCCAATGTGTGCTTCTCCTGCGTTTTTTCTATAACTATTAAAATAGGATACGTTGAGCACTCGGGGGAAAAAATCAAAAGTTTTCGAAGTTTGTATATTTGTATAGCAGATCTAGTTTAATAAACCAACTGATTGTTTTAACCATTTGAAAGTTCTTGCTGTCCGTGAACGTGTTAAGGTATTAATCTGATTGAGTGATGACAGCAAAGAGCATTTCTTGCCCCACATAAATTCGTTAGAGGGAGTTCTTGGGGTTGCTTGATTCTTTTCCAATAAGGACCAGGAAAGAAATGCGAAAAGATGGATTACCTATGGCAGCACAGTATCCAAGTGCGAAAAGACAGCCCGTGCCAGTCCAAAGAAGCGGGATTATCCTCGGAAAGGCCGGGGGAACCATCGCTGGGGGGAGTTGGTCACCTGCAGTAGATCCCGGACACGAATGCTGCCATCGCCAAAAAAGAGGACCGCTTCGCTTGTAGGCCACACAGCTTCTGCCACCATCCGGGAAGCCGGATCGATGCCAGACGGGCTGCCGGGAATGGACTCGCGTTTCCAATGCTCCGTTCGCTCTTGCCGGATCCTTGCTTTAGCGGGAGTCCCTTTTTTTTGGTTCCTTTTCTGATTGGATGCGCAGCTCAAATGTTGAAGGGAATCGCTTTTCGGAGAAAAGTTTCAAAATGCGATAGTTACCCTTCACCACGGAAATATCACATTTCCAGTTGATGAAGCGATCTTAAGGGAAGATTTCGTCTCGAGAAAACTATTTCTTTGCTTCCAGTGGGAGGACAAGGCTCGACAAAAGCATTAACTACAGAGGAAGGTAATAAGAAAATATTAACGAGAAAGGAAACTAAACCTTCCTTCACATTTCTCAGCCTTGATCCAAACTCTTAAATTTTCGAAACATTGTTTTCTTTCGGAAAGAAGACAATCATTCATCTTATAGCCACTTTCTCGAATTCTATCTACCACATTTAACGTTCAACTAGAAAGGATTTTTATTCGCAATAATGTAACACTGGCATAGCTTATTCCTTAATTTACTTTTAAAATTTCTAAAATGACTATAAATTAAAACAGTAGGAAAGAAACCGGAAAATTTCCGAAAAAAACCCGAAAAAAAAACGTTTTTTTCCGGTTTTTCAGAGGTTTATTTCTCCTCCGGAAAAATTGAAAAAAAATGAATTTTTCAACTTTTTAGGAAGTTTTTATTGAAAAATTCAGCAGAAAGTGATTAGACATTTCTCATACTTAAATTCTGATGCAATTTCCTCCCCTCACCTCCTAATTGTATGTTAAAATACTGTCTAACTTTGATGATGCAAGTAGTTGTATGATGATATAATTTGCATATAGATCAAAAAACATTTAATTCTTTACGAAAAAATCGAAAAAAAAAAGAAAAAAACAACATACTTAGTGAAGAATTTATATATATATATATATTTTCCTTCTTCTTAAAACAAACAAGCATAACTTAAATCACAGAACTATGTTTCTGCTGACTGCGAACCAAATGTATACAGGGTGCGGCAAAAAAATCCGGGCAAGCAATTTTTCACCTAACTTTATCAAAAATAAATAAATTAACAAACCACAAAAAATAATAATATGAGAAGACCTTTAGTAATGAATAAATTTATTGGATTCAAACTGGCCGCCTTTTGAAGTAATACAGAGGTGCAACTGCTTATTGAAATTTTCATTCAAGATCCGTAAATCATTTAATCAATCCTATTCCGATTCCCTATAAAAGCAATTGGTTTAGTGAGTTCAAACTTATGTGTAGTTTAGAGAATATCTTTGACTCTAAAATAGGTCATACGGTGTAATAAATAGGATTGAGGTCTAACGAGTAGAGCGTCCACTCTAATGATGATATATCAAAAACACTGCGCCTTGCACCAATCTTGTCTTTTTGCCTGCATGAACTGGTGTGAAGTCAAATTGAAATGTCTTGTCTGCATTGCTGTGCTGAAGTGCTCTTAGGTTCACAGAAGTACAACAGCTTCTGAACTGTCCTTCTGGTGCACTTTTTGATTCATTTTATGGCCCTCATCCACAAAAAAAAAAAAAAAAAAAAAAAAAAAAAACAGATATTATTTGTCCCTTGTGCTGATTCCATCACAGACAAATCCTGACCTCGGATTTTGTATATGTTTAAAATTTTCTAAAATGCTTGGAATGTCTACAGACCAAATTATATTGTTCTGGGGGTTATGAGCAGGTTGAATAGTAATCAGTGAAAGGTATCTCTTCCATGGACTTGCGGCCCATCTCAAACGTTTCTGGCATTTTTGGAGTCATACGAATGCCTGAACTTTTGGAACGCGTAAAACTTCTGCTTGAGCTGTTTTTGCTCTTAGTCGCACTTATCGGTCACAAATTCATTTCTTACGAAAGACTCCTCTCGTGGAAACCCACGGATTTCATTGAACTCACTTTTGGATGACCTGCCGCCGAAATGGTTGCTGTTTGTTTTTGTACACTTCTGGGCATCGATTATCATTTACAAACCACTTGAAGTGGCCTACCACATCAAATTGCCGAAGCACAACAAGCAAACGAACTGTCGTTCTACTTGGTTAAACAACTTTAAAGTAGCAGATCTTTTGCTTAAAATTGTAAAAAACCCGTAAAACAATACATAAACTAGGGGATATCTTGTAAATTATTTTCTAATAAAGTAAGGGACAAAAATAAATACGACACTCATTAAAATCAAATAACTTCACTTCCATTCGATGATGCAATCTTTGTCCTTTTTTTGCCGCACCCTGTATATTGCCGTGCTAAGCACAAAAGTGGAATCTGCAGTTGAATTCAAGCTGAGATAATGTGTTTTAAAGTTTGGCTCTCCCATACATTTGATTCAGATGTCATTTTTTTTTCAGATTTTTTTTTTTTAAATAGTCCCTGATCAAATGACCCTAAAACATTTTATTTATTAAGTAAAATACGAAACAGAGAAAAACTTGGTTATACTAACTCCGTTTTGTTCAAAAATGCAAGTATGACTACTTTTGCTACTGTGCTTAGCACGGCAATATGAATAAACTCCAGTTTAAGTTTTCGTTCACCTTTAGAAACTATTGCTTAGTTTTGGTTTGGGGTTTCTGTTGGAAAGAAAAAGAAAAAAACAAATTAGTTTTGCTTTGGACTTAGAACTAGATTGGAATAAATCAAAACTCAATAGCTTTCATTTTCAGACAGTAAAGTTACATTCTAAGGAAATTAATTCATACTTATTTTTCTTTCAAACAATATTATTCATGCTTGAAAGTCGAAAGTTACAATTATTGTTTCAAATTTCAAGGCAATCTAAAAATGTCATTGTTATGATTAGACACACCACACCCAATATTAAAGGTTGAATGACAACTTGACTTGTTTCGGTTGTTTGACCAAGAAAGCTCTCAGTTTAAAAAAAAAAAAAAAAAAAACTTTTTTTCTAATTAAACTTACCTTTATGCGTATTTCTGTCAAGCATAAAAAGAAGTGTGGATTGCATATATTTTTTAATGCTTAACCCTTTTTATGTTACAAGAAACACAGAGCTATTAAGAAAAACCCTCTTTTTATTCGTAAAAAAATCAATTTTTCCATTTTTTCCTATTTTTCCTACAAAAAACGGCGAAAAGGGTGGGAAGTATAGCACCCTTTTATACCCTTTTGAAGACAGTCCTGAAGTACACTCAGGGCCGACGAGAGGCCATGTAACCTAGTCGGAAACAAGGGGACCACCTCGGTATCGCAGTCGTATAAGTTTTAATGCATAAGGGACCGGAAAACCAACAAAGAGCGGCCCTCACTTTGGCTCTCGGTGGTCGTGAGTACACTCAAAAAATGCCTAGTGGGCACTCCTGATATTAAACCTATATTCAGACCCTGATTGCCTCCCAAGCCTCTGTTAAACATAGGCCTGGCGCTGGCGTCACCGAATTTGATGGTCCTTCAAACTTATATTTAATAAGAGAGTGTTGCGAGTAAAAAAAAAGGGGGGGGGGGTTAAAGACGAATCGTAACCGACCCCGCTATCCACCGGCCCTTCGGGCGATCGCCCGACCGTCCAGTCCGGCCCTGTAGTAGTTATGGAATAATTAGCAGGTGTTGTTTCTGTCAATGTTTTATCGATTTAGTTTGCATCGAGCATTAACTTTTCTACGCCTCGTAAAAAAATATCGATTTAAATGAATTTGAAATATTCGTAAATATAGCATTGCACTACTTACATGACTTATTAAGAAGGGGTTTTTTTTGATTCCATCACTATTTTTAGCATAATACAGCCACTTGAAAATAAATGAATTGAATAGTAAAGAAAACGCGTTGCAATCAGTTTGTGAAGGAAACAAAAACTATAAGAATTGGGAAACTATATACTTAAGTCTCGAATTATTTTAAGTAATTCTTTATTTTTTTACTCTAAATAATGCTCAACTGAATCACAGAAGCCCTAAGCTATAATTAAAAGCAAAAAAAAAAAAAAAAAAACTTTAAATGGGCTCCCACATTTGTGTCTGAAATAAAATACATAACGAAAAAAAGAATGACAAAAAAGTCATTACGGAAACCCCTAGCACTCGTAAAAGATTTAGTAAATCGTTACTAAAGGCTTCGGTGTTCGTATTTAAAATAATAGGATGAGTAAAAAAATGAATAAATGCCGCTTAAAAAAGCTTCGCCTCATCTTAAGCGCAAAAAAGAAAAAAATGTAGCATACATTTGCATTTCAAAAATATTAAAATGGAACAGAGTATCCTCGCGGAAGCTATCGTAGTTCTATGAGTTTAAAAAACATATGCTTACAGGTGTTGCTGGCAAGTAGAGAACAAAAAAGAAAATACTCAGTATTTCGCTCTGGACAGTCAGCCTGATTTTAATAGTTTAAAAAATCTTTTCGAGACATGACGCCATTAATGTTTCAAATCGGCTAAAAATTGAAAACGAAGCTCAAAGGAGAATTAAAAAGCAAAATATTTAAGAAAACCAGTTTCAGAGGGGAAAATAACTCTTTACAGGAGCTACTGATTTTTTTAGTTCAAATACATTGATAAATAAATACATAAAACGTTGCATAAAATATTTGCAACGCATAAAAAACGTTAGTATTAGTGTTTTATTTATAAATTTATTTTTTTGTTTCTTTTTTTATTTTGATTTTTAAATTATTAAAAACATTTTTCGAGAAAATTTTGCAAAATTTCGTTACAATTGAAATTTTAGTATAAAATGTTAAAGATCTAACTTATTGTTTATTTTATTTCAAAATTTCTTTATAACTTAGTTGATCATGAAAAGAAGAGAACACATTTCTTGATACTCCAGGGCCGGCTCTTGTAGTTCTGCCGCCAAGGCCATATTGACAAGTGCCCCTCCCCCATTGAAAAAATAACTATGTTAATAAAATAAAAGTAGTAATAAAGTGCTTAAAATTAAAGTGAGTTTCTAGTTAAATTCCATACTGGATTTTGCATATCCAAGCACTGGTACACACTTTAAATTCTATTTTTTAACGTTAAAGCACTGCATCTGATGTCACTGTAACAGATATTAATATTTTTAAAAGACTTTTAAATCACGCAATTTGCCGCATTTAAAATTAAACTGAATTTCTAGTTAAATTGTGAACTACGTTTTGCATATCCAAGCACTGGTACACACTCTAAATCTAAATTAATATTATTAGTTTTATTTTTTTGCATTGAAGCAGTGAATCTTTTGGCCCTGAAACAGATGTTCATACTTTAAAAAAAAGTTTCAATTTCGAAATTTGCTGCCCTTATTAATCTGCCGCCTAGGTCGTCTACCTCCAGAGCCGAGCCTGATACTACGGTTTAACCAGAGCTAAGCTTCATTAAACCTGAACTCACCAAAAGAACTAAACTTCTTATCATTACCCCTGCACTGATATCTTAATTTCTTCATTATTTGCAACTAGAAATCATTACGTGTTTTTAGGAACTAATGCTTACAAGATAGCAAACTCGCTTAGATAACAAACTCGTACGAACTAACTTTTTTTTTATCTTGACACTTTATTGCGCGTTTCTGAAAATGCGAATTCTAGAAATTAAATTTGGCTCAATATCATTTGTCGCATTGAAATCGGACTAACTTCTCAATTAAATGTTTGTCATTATGATTGAAAATCAATTGTGCTATTTCTGGATTTGAATTTTCTCTCTACACTTGTATTCCTGCCGTGAAGTTTTAAGTGATGTCACTGACTTTTCAACAGTGCGAGGGAAAAAAAAAACATGGATGTCAATTTTCAAAACAAAAATTGGAAGAAAAAAAAAACGTGGAACTGGGGGGGGGGGGACTACAATATTTATGACCATCGGCGGGGAGATTGACGATGGTATCGGTAAAAAGACAATGCAATTTTTTCCCGAAATTTTACAGAGCTCGTTGATTATTCTCAGTTCGTCAGCGGTTCCTGAAAATTCAGTTGATGACACTCTTAATTAAAGGAAACGAGTACTTAATTCAGGAAAAAAGCTCGCACTTTTCAAGACTGAAGTAATTATTTCGCTCTCGGGTGAAGCCCTTATTGGGAAGTGTGTCTTTCTTTTTAAGGAGTAATAACTGAAGGAGGGAATTTTAACCTAATTGACAAGCTCTTGTCACGCCATTGTTTCGAACTTAAATGGCCCGACTCTTTAAAAAGCGACTCTTGCTGCGTTACGTGTTTAAACGTGGAAACACAAAACAAGCTCATAATTGTTGGCGATTTAAAAATGAACTTACATAAAGTTTAAAAGTGCAATAAATACGTGAAAAACAGTTCACATTTAAAGTAAAGCCACCAGGAATTGACAGTGCACTAATAATTACAACGAAAAAAAAATTAGCAAGAAAATTTATACAACAATAACAAGTACAAAATTATAAAATAGTGTTTCAAATTTGTAACTTTTACCTTTCAGCGTATTCTTAATTGATCTTTTGGCACCTATGTTTGTCTTCTTAATTTATGATTTATTTTTAAGTGTCAACAACTAGCGTCGTGTTAACTACTGGTGGTATTACTTTATATGTGGTGCTGTTAAAAGCAAAGCGTGACTTTTGGAGCACAAAAATAACTTATCCGAAATTTCAATTAACGTTTTCTTTAAAAAGCAATATTTTTAGGAAAGCACTATGAACATTGAGGAACATTGATAATGTTTCCAAATGTTGCTCCAGAAAGCATGCACATAATTTTAAACAATTATACCTAAATATAATATTTGCTTAGTGTCTTATAAATCTCAAGAATAATTAAAAATATTTTTCAGGAAATTGTAGAAAGTCTCCATTGGAGCTCAAACAAGGCATATTTTCTAGAAATATTAAATGCATTTGTTTCGCACACATAGGTTGAAAATATTCCCGTTTTACAGGGTTTTTCTTAACCCTGTTGATTTTCGATTGTAAGTAATGTTGAGCGTAGATGCCAACCCAAGCGAATTCATTACGTAAATGGTGAGTGTTTTAACTTTAGTAAAATTAGTGTTGAACTAACAAAAAAGATTTTTTTTTTCTTTTTTGACATTTTAAAAGTTTAAAATTAGTGTTGAACTAACAAGAAAAATTTTTTTTTTGACATTTTAAAAGTTTAAAACAAACGAATATTTTTTGATTGATTAAATTTAAACATCCAATAAGCTATACGTTCAAATCTTAAAAAGTTATACGATACTTAATTATTATATACATTTTAAAAACATCTAGAGATAACGTACAAACAAAGTAAACGAAATTTCATATTCGTCAACTCATTTATGTATTTGAACCACCTTTCAAATTTCTCCAATGAAGCTTTAAATATGGCGAAAATTTATTTTTTCGCAAAATTTAATATTATTAATCTCTTAACTATATTAATCTCTTCAATAGAAAGATAATATTTAAATATCATTGCTTAGTTCAAAACGAAGTGCTTGTATAATGTAGAGGTTTTGCATGATATACACATTTGTATGAAATTGTAACAACTTGAAAAAGTTTCAAACAGTAAACTTACGGCAGTAATTTGAATAAAATAAATTTTTCTTTAAAAATTATAGCAATTGATGAATAAGCGTGACGGTAAATTAGAGAGTTCAAATTTTTCTCTAAAATAGTCTGTACTAAAATGAAAGTCTCATAAGAAATATGTTCATACTTAAGTATGAAGGTACGTAAATTAAAAATAACTATGTCACACAATTTACAATTTTCAGCTGAATTTATTGACAGAGTGAAATTTACTCGTTTTGACGTTAAATTTTAATCTATAACAAAAGTCCTTTATGTAATAAAACGATAGAAATATGATTATTTATCCTGTTATTGGTTGTGTGTTTTATCACCCATTAGGGTGTCCCGAAAAAAACGAAATTCGGTTTTTCAAGTCGCACACCCTCTTATATTTTTCCTTTTAGGTTAAACCAACTGTAAAAAAAAGTTTCATACCAGGCGCGCCTATTAATTTCCAGGACTGACATAACTTCTAGGAGACCGAAAAGCCGGAACATGGCGCTAATGATTACATATTCAAGAGCGCTTTCTTGCGCATGCGCAGTGCAATCTGCGTCATTCTAAAGCAAGTGGTTCTCGTGGAAAGGCGATTAAAACGTAGCTCTCAATTTCCTGTCGTCGAAGTGAAAATGGAGCAAGGAATTAACATTAAATTTTGCTTCAAATTGGGCAAGAAAGCTGCAGAAACATATAAAATGTTGAAACAAGTTCACTTGAATGGTTTAAAGTTTAAGTGGTTCCCAACCGTTTTCACGTTGCGACCCCCTTTTCACCAACAAAACAACTCGCGACCCCCTATGTGTCCCACATATATAGTTTGTGTCTGTGTGTGCGTCTGTGAGTCTATCGTGCATATGCGCATAGCACATATTTTGCATAGTGACTCAAGATGCTTGAGGTATTTAATTTAAGTTTAATGTTTTTTTTCCTACAATAATTGCAGAAATAAAAAAAATATGTATGGTCTCGATAATGTTAAACGTACATTTGGCACTTTCAAAATTTTTCTCCTTAGCAGAGGCGAATGCAGGATTTTGTTTTCGAAGGAGCTGAGGTGATAAAAATCTTATATAGTCTCAGTGTCTCCAACTTTTATTGAGGCGAATGATTGCATTTTCTTTTAACGAGACCGTAGTGAGGTCAGAAAATTGGGAGGAGAGCATTTGGAAGACTCTCAATTTTTATCAGAAGAAAAAATAGGGAGAGAGAGTTCAGATTTATACTTGGAAAGGGGGGGGGAGAGGTGGCAGCAGTCAAATTAAGAGTTTTGGTTATAATAAGACGAGAAAGAGAATTAAGAATATGAATCTAAATCGTAGGTGTAACATTCGCGAAGATCCTCCCTTGGAAATAGTTCGAAATTGTAGTTCTAATATTGAAGTTTACACGATCCCTGGTGATGTTCGGAGCAGGAGAGGTTCAGGGACTTTTATAAATGGTTCAAGCTCGGAGACTGTTTTTGAAATTTCACGAAGTCGAAGTCCTAAAAATGAAGTTTTAAAAACAAATTTTAATTATCGGAAGGGGGAGATGGATCGGCGACGCACTCTAATTTTTAAAATATGAAAATGATATGTCCTAAATGAGCTCAGTTGTAGATTATCTTTGTTAAAATTAAGGGAATAAGAGGTTCGGGCGACTTTTCCCCGGAAAAATTTTGAATTTGAGGTTCAAAAAATGCAATTGTAGGAAATCTTTGTGAACGTTAGGGAAAAGGTTTGAGTTCGGTTTCTCTCCCCCTCCCCCCCCCCGGAATTTTTTCAGAATTGAAGCTCAAAAATAAATAAATAAATAAGTAAAATTAGAGGAGTTTTGATGATGTGAAGAGAGAGATGATTTTGGGTACTCCCAAGGACATTTTTCGAAATTAAAGTCCAAAACACAGAATAGTTGGTTATTTTTGATGACAAAGGTAAATATTCGGAGATCCTCACTCGGAATATTTTTAAAATTTAAGTCCTAAAAACAATTTGTTTATGATCTTTAATTATATGAAGGGGGGCAGCAAGCAATCCCCGGGACTTTTTTTCGAAATTAAAAACCCATTTCTATATTTGATGAAGTTTTTTATGAAGTCTATTTTTGATGCTATGAAGGCTATTTTTGATGAAGTTACGGGACGGGATGAGGTACGGGGCTTTTCCCTGGAATATTTCCCCGATTAAGTCTTAAAAATCCAACTACAGGACATCTCTCTGGATAAGAGTTGGATTGTAGAGAATCTCTCACAGAATTTACTCAAAATTGAAGTTCCAAAAACAAAATTTTTGACGATTTTGGACGATGCTAGACTGCGTGAATTCGGGACTCTTTCGTGGGGGACCCCATAGCCCTTTTCCTGGATTCGCCTTTGTGTTCAAGAATTGATGCTACTCTAAAATGATGCTATTTCCCCCCCCCATGTATTTCAATTTTTCAACTACGCAGTGATACAATTTTTTAATGTAGGGATAATGTCGCGACCCCCCTAAGAAATGCTTCACGACCCCGTTGGGAGTCGCGACCCACAGGTTGGGAACCCCCCTGGGACGGGCGCAAAAGCGGTCGATGATGATCCACACACAGGTCGGCCGCAGTCCGTACGCAAAAGTTCGCATTATAGTGAAAGCAGAAATTGAAGAGCTATGTTTAATGCGCCTTTCCACGAGAACCACTTACTTCAGAATAACGCCGATTGCCCTGCACATGCGCAAGAAAACGCTCTTAAATATGCAGTCATTTGCGCTATCTTCCGGCTTTTCGTTCTCTTACAGTGACGTTAGTCCTAGAAATTAATAGCCGTACCTTGTATAATTTGAACAACGGGCAACCCGTACCGACTTGTGCCTGAAAGTGTAAACTAGCACTGTGTACTTGACTGAATCGATTTTTTTTTTTTTTGGAAGTTCGAAACTTCATGGTTATAAAAGGTTGCCCCTATAGCACCACATGAGCAACAAAAATATTTATGCAAATCGAAAAATACTTAGGTATCCTGCAGGAGGCGTAAAATTTATGCTTTTTAAGAAGTTATCGAGCTGAAAAATATAAACAGTAGAGTCGACAATTAGCGTTAAAAGAGATTTTTGCTCTCTTGCAATATTTAAGTCTCCCACATGGTACTAAAGATATGGATTATTTCAATTTTAAGTTGAATATTTCATTTGAAATAGATCATTTTTTAAATTATTCATTTAAAAATGTTGATTTGAAAAAGTGCTCACGAGGAATTTTTGAACTTGATGTTTTATTTAAATGGTATATGCAATTTTTTAACAAGGAAAATCGAAAAAAAAAATCAATTTTTTGAAGAAAACTATAAATTTTAGGCCTCTTGCCCCCCCCCCCCCCAGACTTCTAAATATTTATTTTATTTTGATAAACATCTTTGTGGTATATGTGGGGCTGTGGGGGAAACGTTTTATCAACATTGTTTCGAACTTCAAAAATATTTTTTCGATTTGGGCGCAAATCGGCACTGGTTACCATTGTTCAAATTAAATGAAACTATTTTTTACAATTCTTTGACCTAAAAAGAAAAATATAAGAGGGTGTGCGACTTGAAAAACCGACTTTGGTTTTTCGTTGGGGCACTCTAATCACCGTGTTATATTGAAGCAAGCGGTTTGAATAGAAAACGTAACAGAGCGTGCTCGTCTTCTCTCTGTTTGGATTTTTTGCGTGATTTGGTGGTT
Source organism: Uloborus diversus (assembly GCF_026930045.1). Taxonomy (NCBI): domain Eukaryota; kingdom Metazoa; phylum Arthropoda; class Arachnida; order Araneae; family Uloboridae; genus Uloborus; species Uloborus diversus. The sequence continues at coordinate 214,415,302 of NC_072733.1, read as the reverse complement.
TACTGTAGGGGACGTGCAAATCAAAAGGGACCATAACATGTATGAAAAAAAGGAGTAAAAAATTGAACGGCAACGAAACGAGCTCCTGCTCATCAAGTGTCGGGGAGAGTGAAAACTTGCTGAAGTTTCAGTATTTCGAAAATAACCATGTACCCATGTATTATATAACAACAAAAATTATTTTTGATGTGCCACAAAATGTTTGTATCAAATTTTTTAAATGGTGTTTCTTATCATATATTTCAATCTTTACTGGTAAGTACTTTTCTGGCTGTAATCAACAACATATTTATTAATAAAGCAAAAATGATGCGAAAAAAATGGTGCCGAAAATATAGTAAAATATTTTACTATTTCACTTTTCCCCACATTCCTTTACTTCAAGTCGACCTTGTTTGAACTCCTTATATCAGTCAATCTTAAATGATGAGTTGTTCTAATGAATTTCTCTGTGCTGAAAGGATGCATAAAATTTCTGTGATTTCAGTATTCATCTTGATTTCAGAATAAACATATATTTAATGATGCAATTTGTCTAATTAACGCAGCGACTTATAAAAGCTAGCCACAAAACTTATAATCCGAACTGAATTAACATTAATAAAGCGAAATATGATTGTAGCTCAAACTCAGTGCAAAACTCGATGAAGCAGAAGTAAATTAATTTCGCAACGGAATTTTAAAGGAAAACCAATCTCTCATTAGTTAATCTCAGAATATTTAAGCCGAGTATGTTTAAGATTATAAAAATAATGTGAGCCAATATCTATTGCAATAATGACCACAACTTCGCGAAAATATACATTATTGGATCTTCTCTTTATATGCTGCCTGAGAAACGAATTTCGATATGACTGTGTTATTGTGACAGACGTCATGTTCCAAAAACAATCCATATTTCGCTTCTACCGTCGATTCGGTCAAGAAAGAAAAGCTCTTTTTTTTTTACCATGTTCCTCTTTTTAACTTTTTCTTCGCCATTGTAATATTTTTATGCAGAAATCCAAGATGTGACTTTCGATTTAAATCGAATTTTTTAGCCTGATCGTCCAAGTTAAATTCAATTTCCCGCTCTCATTTTTGTTATTTATTTCTTTTTGCGAAATATTCGTTCAATTAAGAATTTCTCTTTTCTTTCAAATTAGGATATCCGAACACGTTCGGAGCTTTTTTTTTTTCTAGCAAAAATATATTTAAAAACACTGTAACTTCATTTTTTGATGTAGTTTTAGTAAAAATTTATAATTAACTATTATTTCTAACAATCTTTTCTTAATATTTTTGAAACAAAATGCTAATTATTTGTTGAATTTGCAAGAAATATTCAAAATTTTCAAAAGTGCTATATATATATATATATATTTTAACTTCTGAGAATAAAAGTATAACCAAATTAACTTATTGATTCTCATCTAGGGGCCCTACCATCAGTTTTGAGAATATGTTGAGAAATTTTTAGAACTGATCGAAGCCTCTTTTGTAATAGTTTTGGAAAATTTACTACGTAGATATTTTAAGGAAAAAACATTACTATTAAAATAGTACTTTTATGATTAGTTATTTTGCATCTTTCCTCGATAACAGTACTGACACGAAGTCGGCAAAGTTTCATAAAAGTAGGAAGATAATATTTCGAGTTATCATTTTTGAAGTGAGCAAATTTGACGCGAAAACTAATTTCGTGAAACATTCATTTTATGTTTAAACTTCAACGTTTTTGCAACACATTTTGCACATTTAAGGAGTCACGATTCTGCTTCTAGTGGAGGTAAACACAAAAATTTACCAGCTTTGTTAAGCTACAAAACTGAATAATCTAATACATTTTTAAATAGGGCAATTTCGTCAAAAATAGCCATTTTAACGTGTTCGGATACCTTAATACTTTCCTGATTTAATTTCTATCACATTGAATCAACTTTTTCACACTTTAACTATTACTAAATCAGAATTTCATAATTATATATGTTTTTAAAAAAATAAAATAATTTTAATTAAAAAAAAATCCTCAAATTGTGTATATAACACATAGTTTTACTCGGATATTTTGCGTAAAATAAGATACTGTAATGAATCAATAGCTATAATAATCGGCTGATTCACAAATAACTGCTTTTTTCTGTTAGAGTCGCGGTTTTTCTAGTTGAAATGCATCGCATAGAAATAAATGTATCCGAGCTGCTTTTTACTACTGCAGTAAAAATAGTCGGGGAACTTCAAAATCGTGCAGCGAAAGCTAAAACGGAATATATTTTTGAATAAGCGCGGGTTACATGCCTGTCACTAGCTTCAGAAATTGTACCTTTACTATATGTTATTTGCTGTTTGTTACGTTTCGTTCTTTTGTATACTATCTAACACAATTTGCTGCAATTGAAATCCGTATTTCAGTTGCATATGCGTAGCGGCATCCCGAATTGGTCTTCCCGCATTTGAAAGCGTAGTAACAAGCTGAAAATGTAAGCTCTACTCTTATGGTTTCAGTAAATTAGTCCTATAGCCAGGGTTAAGGCAGAAATACATGAAATACACCGCCAGCTCAATCAATTCCAACCGAGGACTGCATTTTCGTGCTTATTAGCACTCATCAGCCCCGGAAGCGACTGAGCTGGAGCACTCGTCTGGTCTGTGCTAATTCTGTATCAGCTGCCAGTTTGTTTGGCACTCTTGGCTTCCTTAAGAGGTTTTCCACCTCTAGCTCAGTCGCTTCCTAAGCCGGGCTGATGAGTGCTAATAAGCACGAAACTGCAGTTCTCGGCTGGAATTGACTGAGCTGGCAGTTATTTCATGTACGTCTACTCTTATGGGTTAGAAATATTGACTATAGGTCCATAGTCTTAAAAAAAGTGACTGATTAGCTATGAAAATAACAATGTAAACAATTTTTATCAAGAAATAAGAAATACCGTACTGCCATTAAGCACTAATATTTTTCATGTGAATTCTAAGCTCACAAGCACAATATTATGCAGTAAATAAAAGAAATAAAACGGATGTCGTATGACAAAGGAAAAAAAGCTTTTAAGTGCTTGTTTTTATGATCGTTCTCACTAGTAGTTATTGGATTCGATCACATTAGTCATTATTCGTGTCTTTTCGCAATGTGATCCATTAGTGCAAAGTATTTCAATTGTTTCAACTTTAATGTTTGAGTTGCTCAAAAGTCAATACAGTTAGGTACAGAAAGCAAACATTGAGAAAATATCATAACATATAGAAAGAGCATTGTATTTCATAATAAAACTTGTATAAATTTTAATTTTCATTTTTACCTACAGAAAAAAAAAGTGGAAAATTGTCACCTTTATTTTTGTACGGGACAAATAGAAAAAAACAAATAAAACGTTTTCTAACTAAATATTTTTTATTTCGTAAGTAAAAAAATTTTTCAAAAATTGAATAAGTGAATGAACGGATGGATGAATAAATAATAAATGAATAAATTAATAAGTAATGAAGTAATAAGCGAATATAAATTAATAAATAAATGAATTAATATTTGAGTGACTAAAATAGTGACAGAATAAGGCAATAGGTAAATGAATGAATAAATGAGCTGATAAATGAAGACACGTTAATATATTAATGAATGAATGCGTAAGTGATTTAATAAATGAAGAATAAGTAAAGAAAATTAACTATTTTACTTTGACCCGCGTGCTCTTGAGAAATTGCACTATGCATTTAAAATGAAACCAGACCCAATACTAAGTACTACACTGGATATCAGTAGAGCTCAATTAATATTTTAAATGGTAATTACAAAACGTTATAATTTGAAAATAAAAACAATGTATTTTTGATAATAGACCACATAGTATTTCGATATGTTTATTAAATTGTGTAAATGACCTGTATATTTATATGCATTCTTGTGAATTAAAAGTTCATTTTGTGCAGTTTGGTTCATGGCTATTTCATAAACTCAAACTGCGATGTACATAATCCTCTAAACTCGATTTCGAAGCGCTGTTTATCAGTATGTTCGTGGAGCGTTATCAAAAATTCTCCCTGCTGATGATACAATTTCAGCAAAAGCAAAGTCAAAAGGAGCTAACAAAAATTGTTTCTTTTTGTGTCTTGTAAAAAATATAAAGGGACATAATTTCCTCTGCTGAACATTTATGAAAGTAAAGTTGAGTTTGATTTTTCAAAAGCGGACCATCATAATTAGCCATAGTTGACACTCGCGAGCTTTCTTTTCACAAATTTTCCAATAGAAAAACTTTCATTTAATTATTTTGTATTTCATCAAAGTGTCAGATCAATTTATTTAAAAATTTTCGTACTTATTTCGTAACGGTGATGTATCGATTTAAATTTACGGTTTTCAAGCCTTTTTGAGGCTGATGACTGTCATTAAAAAGGTCAGATTGATAAATTTTGCTTATTTTATCTTTATTACGTTCATAAAACTTCGTCAAGTCTCCTGTTAAGACTTTTTTCTTTTTTTCCTTTTCATAAGTTGGGGATTGATCATTAATTGCTTTTTTTCGCATAAAAAGAACTTACAATGTCTGAAAATTAATTAAAAAGCTTAATTCTAATTTCCCTGAAAGTGAACTCCGAAATTTCCTCTTAAGAATGTTTGCCGACTAAATTAAGCTGAGGTGTTACTTCAAGTGTTTGAACGTTTGAAAATTTTTGTGATGAATTTAATTTGGTTACCATTTTTTACGCTGTTTAACTTCATCTTTAATTTATTAGTAATCTTTTTCTTCGACACTCAAGCTTTCTAGAAAATGTATTTAAAACTAGTAACATTACCTAGTGATTTGTTATCTAATGTCACAGCACTTAATATATTACCAACTTCAAATTATTTCTTGGAATAAATGGTAAACGAAATTCTTAACAAATTTTTGTGCGTTCTTCTATTACATGAGATTGAAAGAAGGATTCGTGTACATAAACTTGAAAAAAATAATAGTAAAGAAATAAAGAATAAAAGGGACAAGAACTCCAAGCATAACAGGTTTATTCTCCAGAATGTGTAACTTTTGAACGAAACTATTTTTCAATTTCAAAGCCTTCTGTTTTCTTCTTTTTTTTTCACTCTTACATGAAAGTGTTACCTACTAGAAGTAACCATAAACAATGGCCCAAATAATTTCCTATTATCTTACTCATAAATAAAAAAAAAATAACTTGTTCACGGAAATGAAAAAAAAGAAAAGAAAAATTTTTAGTGTTTCAAAACAGGTCAATTTAATATCAAAGTAGTACTTTCATTAATTAGTGCAGACAATAAACTATTTTAATGATTAGTGTGAATCTAATCTTAAGTTCTCTTAGTTAAAGCGTGGCATGAATTTTAGTTAGTCTTATAATTGAAATTTGTGTCAAAATAGTATAGAATTAATATATTTCCAAATTAGTATATTTGACAATATACTGGTGATATATAATTTTGGTAGATTGCCTAAAATTGATGTATTTCCCCTCCGTCATGTAGTCTCACTTCAGAAATAATGCCAATGATAAGGTCTGTCGCGGAGGTGAGGAATATTCCATTAACATAAGCCTAATGGATACATTTTTCATTGAATTTTTCTTTTGTTTCGTCGTTACAATCTGCACGTGATACGCATATGAAAACGTGCACTTATTTTTTTACATTAATTTACATCCCTGAAATTCAAGTTCACGAAGGTGAGAATTCCCAATAACCCCACTTGGTTTTGAAAACAAAATCTATCGTCTTGTGTTTTAACGAAAATCTCACAACTTCCTTCATGTCTGAAAATAAAAAAGGGAGCAGAAAATAAAGTGTGATGTCATTACCGCCATCTAAGAAATGGCCCTTTGTGTTGGGTAACGGAGGTGATAATTTATTGTGTGAAAAAATTCCTTATCCTACAAAAACGAACTAAAACACAATACTACAAAATTAAATATACTTAAATAATTTGTGTTTGAGGCACTTGGTGAAATTAATAATAAAGAAATAATTATATACTTATTAAACAAGTTATAAAGACCCATTAATAGTCACACCAGGTGAGTGACATGCCACGGAGATGAGAATTCACATGTTTTAAACCAAAAATATATTAAAATAAAAATTGTTATTAAAAATTTATTGGCAGGTTTAAATAGATATATTGTTGATGATGTTAAAAAAAAATGTTAAATTAATGTCCCTTAAAGTTTTTACTCTAAAAGGCGTGGGACCGAAAAGTTACACTTTTTGAAGAATAATCCAACACAGCATTTAAAACTAAAAACCAACAATTTTATTAAAAAAGTTAAAAACTGCTTGTCAATTAAGAAATACTGCGTTCAAAATCAACTTTTGTGGCAGTGAGAAGCAAAGGGATGTAAGTGGACTAAGGTAGGTGTGAGAAATAAGGCCTACCTAAGGGAGATTTGAAATAAAATAAAAACTATGTATCCGAATCAACAAATTGTAATATTAATTAAACATAGAGATCAATTACTATAATAAACTTTCGAAAAATTGCCAATTTGGCCGGAAACAAGCATACAATTAAATGTTTTTAAAAACCTTGTCATTAGGCCTTGTTATACTATGGTAGGATAATAAGGCCTAAGGATTAAACGCTTATAAATAATTTTTAAAAAAGCTTCTAAAACTGGTAATTGAGATAAATCATAATGTATATGCATTATTCTAGCGTAACGTTTTTAAAATGACAAAAAAAAAAAAAAATCTTTGTTTTAACAGCCGTCAGGGCACTAAAAATTATTTTTCTTATAGAGTAAACACTGTCAAAAACGACGCATTCTTTACGATACCTATTGCCGTATTTTAGATATAATCTCATTTCGTTCATCTTATCCTTCTCCCAAGTGTGACAGTACCAACTAGAACTGCTTTCTTTGGTATAATTTGCTTAATTGAGGGTTTACGTCTTTTTTATTTTGTCTTTCTTGTTTTTGTCAAACAGGTCTTTGATGACTCGAGTTCCCTAATAACTAATTGCTTTTCTTCTAACAATCGGTGTTTTTTTTTTTTTTTTTTCAGAATGTATCTCTGGTGTAAACTCTTGAAGTGCTGTACTTTAAACTTGAGCGATCCGCACATTCTCTTTTTCATTGTCTGAACCAGAACCGTAAACCATATGGTAAAGCATTCCAGAAGGTCTACTTGGTGTACTACTATAACACTGAAACAATTAGTCAACAGTTGTAAATACTTATAAACATCCGCAATATATCGAGAAAGATTAAAATAAGATTTAAAGTCAACAAACATTGTTACAAAAACAAAGGAATATAATAAGGTCTCAGGCCTTAATAGCCGCTAATATCGTGTATAAAGAAATACACAAAAGTGCAATAATTGGTTCATATATATCATTCAGACATGAGCGATCGATAGAAGTATTAAAGACCGAGAACTGTAGCGCAAAACTATATATGAAAGTGTAATATTACAAAAATTATTTACGATTCAGTAGGATGTTTTTTACTTGCTTTTACAAAAGAAGAAGTATTGTATCTGCGAAAAAAAAAATCACTCAAAAAAATCGACCTTAATTTCCATTTTACTCACCACCAAATGAATGTTGAGTTTTTTTTTTTTTTTTTTTTTTTTTTTCCGACTCGACCACACGTTGATAAATGCCAAAGAACGTATACACACGCGAAATATCCATTTTGACGATTCCCTAGTTAATTACAACGAGTTTTCTCGTGACGTCTGTATGTACGTATGTGCGTATGTATGTCGCATAACTGAAGAACGGTATGTCCTAGAAAGTTGAAATTTGGTACGTAGACTCCTAGTGGGGTCTAGTTGTGTACCTTCCCTTTTGGTTGCATTCGGGTGTTTCTAAAGGGTTCTTTTGCCCCTTTTTGGGGGGAAATTATTGTTAATTTCGATGCAAACTCAAGTGGCATTATAATTTGGCGGATACTTAGCGATATATCACCAGTATTTTGGTCGCCAAGTTTTTTCGCCAACTTGGCGACATATTTGGCGGGTTTTTTTTTTTTTTTTTTTTTGAATCTGGTTTCAATTTGGCCACTGTTGGTGATATTTAGAGAGTAAACAATTGAATCACATTAAAATCGCCAATAATGGGGAAATGACATTAAATTGGAGTAAAAGGAAATCATGTGATGCACACATCAGCTCGTTTATTCGTGTTACACAACCGCTCCGCACAAATGAATCGCGTTGCACTAGTCGAAACAACCAAGCAACAATGTTGCAACCAGCATGAAGTGACATCTATGAGTGCAAACTTCCCTACTAGTGCGCCCTTAAGTGGCTACGAACATTTGAAATTGTATTTTTAGTGTTTAGGCCTTATTAGAACGACAAGCCTTAATAACTGCAACTGCCTTATTTAAAGTTTTAAGAAAAACGCACTTATACAGTTGCGGTCCTATGTTGACTTTCATTAAAAAAAAAAAAAAAAAAAAAAAAAAAAAAATCCTGCTATATAGCAGACTCTACCAGCGATACTAGTTCCACCTCTTGCCCTGAAACAGAAGAGAGGTTCTCCTACCATTTGTACAGGTAACCTCGATTTTTTAAATTTTGGCACTTACATCTCTTTGCTTCTCACTGCCTGTTTTGTAATTGAAACTATAAAATTTGTTTCGGGAAGATAGCTATGACTAATGCTCGGTAATGATTTTCGGAAGCAATTGCTTTTTTTTTCTTTTGAAAACATTTCGAAAAGTTATTAAATTACAGACAGTAGAATCTATATAATGAGTAGTTCAAAAGGTCAAGGTAAATGTCGCGTTTGAGTGACCTTGTGAGACACCTTTTCCATCGTACAGGGCTCTAATAGCATGGATCCTTTAGTACGAGGCATGTTTTTAAAGTAAGTACCGATTTGATATAAAAAAAGAACGAGTACAGATAGAGCAAAGAAATTTATTGCACAAAAATCTACCATCCTTACGCTATTTTTTGACATTGCTCCCGTGATTTTCCAAGCATTTGTCATAGCGTGGTACAGGTTTTTGTATACCTATTCATAGAAAATTGCCGCCTGTGTAGTCAGCCATGGGATAACATGTTCTCTGAGCTCATTATTGCTGTTGTGCCACAGACCACCTACGAAAGACTTTAGGTGCCGAAACAAATGAAAGATGTTGCGAGCGAGGTGAGGGCACACCAGAGGATGGTTAAAAACGCCCCAGCCAAAGCTCTGTAAGAGTCCTCATGGTTGACTAAACGGGCGGTAACTTTTTACGAATAGGTATACAAAAACCTGCACCACGCTATGACAAATGCTTGGAAAATCACGGGAGCAATGTCGAAAAATAGCGTAAGGGTGGTAGATTTTTGTGCACTAAATTACTTAGCTCTATCTGTACTCGTTCTTTTTTTATATAAAAACGGAACTTACTTTAAAAACACGCCTCGTAACTTAGAGAATCCAGGTCGTGAGTCAATGGAATTTGTCTTGAGTTTCGCAATTCCATACGATAGCAATGTAAAGCAAGTGCATTTTGAGCACTTGTTATGAGTTGTAACGCATTTCATTTGTATTTTATACTTCCATTAAGTTTTTAATAAAAGCTTTTTTACGACATTTGTTATTTTTCCTTTGCATGATGGTCACGACAAAATTGCAGTTTCGCGATCACGTTTTCGACCTTTAGCTCCTATGTGATCCTGAATGTTTTTGACCTGACACACCCACGCGTGACGTTTGGTAGTGACCTTTTGAACAACGTTGTATATTTTAACAAGTATAGTTATCTGATATTGATTTTCGTAATAATCATCTCTTTGGTTAAAGCAAGGCTGATTATCATGGCTTTTTTTTAATTAAAATTTAAAATTATTTGTTTATTTGTACAATCATTTTCTTACCCAAATTTTGAAGATTATTCCATGGAATTGGCTAGGATGAATCATCATTGTTCAATAAGCGTAATAATCGATAAAGAAAATCTTATTTTTGTGTATCCAACCCATGTATTTTAAAAATCAACTGATTAGTCCGAGTTGAAGGATTTTTCGTGTGTTTAAAATAACCTTTAATACCCGTATATTGACGAAGTAAAAATTTGAAATAAAATATAACAGTTGTGACGGAAACAAGCAGATATATTAAAAGAATTGAATTTGGAAGCATTGATTAACATGAAGTCTTTTACTCAAATCAGATATTATATTGTCCGGGTGGGAGAAGTAGAAGGAGCTACCTTGTTATCTTTCTTGAAGGGTTGAGTAACATGGCATCTATTCTTCCAAATTAGAGATCATATTGTCCGGGTAAGTGAAGTAGAGGGATCATCTTCATTGAAACGTTGAGTAACATGGCATCTTTTCTTTAAATTAGAGATCATATTGTCCGGGTAAGTGAAGTAGAGGGATCATCTTCATTGAAACGTTGAGTAACATGGCATCTATTCTTCAAATTAGAGATCATATTGTCCGGGTAAGTGAAGTAGAGGGATCATCTTCATTGAAACGTTGAGAAACATGGCATCTTTTCTTCAAATTAGAGATCATATTGTCCGGATAAGTGAAGTAGAGGGATCATCTTCCTTAAAGCGTTGACTAACATGGCGTCTATTCTTCAAATCGCCTTGAACCAAACAGTCCGTAGTCAATATTTCGTCCTCGAAGACGGCGAAAAAACACTCATTTACTGAAGTACAACTATTTTTCTATTTTCCGTATTACCACTAAAATCAGTTAGCAGAGATAGTTGAAAGTTCGAAGTGTAACTTATGTTTTAAAGATGGGCAAATTATCAAACCACTGTCATGGCAATCAAAAATTTGAATTCGTGCTGTACTATATCGAATTTAAATATTCAAATGCTATTAATTTGCTCCACAACGATGGATATCATTAATTCCATATAAATGTTCATAAAAATGATCTGCAAGTTAAGCGAAACGAAAATTCAAGTTAAGATTTCGAAATTAAATGATTCGTTCACTGAGTCATTTATGGAACATTACCGTTTTCCTTTTCAAAAAGGAACTTCAGTTGAACCAGCAAATTTTCCGTTTATGGTATTGCACAGACCAATGATTCGTGAGTTGATTTCTTATGTCTTCTCTTTCAAAAGCAAGTAACGTAAAGGAGAAAGAATATTGGTTGCTATTAAACATGCGAAATGGTACTTCATCGAAATGAGTCTTGTAGAGTGATTTCATTCTTCAACATTTTATACAATGCTAGTAATAGCGTTTTCAATGTTTTTCACTTCGGTTGAACCGAGAATAATTTAAGTAATCTACCAAACTAAAGCAGAACCCAAAAATAGACATTAATACCAAAAAAATAAATAATAATAATAATAAGAGGGTGTACATTAGGGTGTTTCACAAACCCTTTTTTTTTCAGCTAGAGTCCAGGACAACCCCCCCCCCTTTTTTTTAAAGATTTACTAATAGTATTATGCTGTAAAAGTTTTAGCTTCTTACTCAAATTGTAAGAGGGTGCTCAATGACCTCTCAATTTAACGTTAGCCGTAGCGTAGAAAATGTCACAAATTTAGAAACATTTAATTTCCCCAATTGTTTTTACTTCCTTTTACAAAAAAAAGGAAGTATTGTATTCGCAAAAAAAATTTTGGTCAAAAATCGGCCTTAATTTCTATTTTGCTCACCCCCAAATGAATGTTGAGTTTTTTTCGACTCGACCACACGTGAATATATGCCTAGGAACGTACAGACACCCGAAATATCCATTTTGACGATCCCCGCGTTAATTACAACGAGTTTTCCCGTGACGTCTGTATGTACGTATGTATGTGCGTATGTGTGTATGTGTCTCGCAGAACTCAAAAACGGTATGTCCTAGAAAGTTTAAATTTGGTACGTGGACTCCAAGTGGGGTCTAGTTGTGCGCCTTCCCTTTTGGTTGCATTTGGATGTTCCTAAGAGGGTCTTTTGCTACTTTTTGGAGGGAAATCATTGTTAATTTCGATGTAAACTCAAGTGGTGTTATAATTTGGCGGACACTTGGCGAGATATCGCCAGTCTTTTGGTCGCCAAGTTTTGTCGCCAACTTGGCGACATATTTGGCTTTTTTTTCTAAATCTGGTTTTGATTTTGCCACTGTTGGGATTATTTAGAGAGTAAACTATTGAATCACATTAAAATTGCCAATGACGGGGAAAATGACATTAAATTCGACTAAAAGGAAGTCATGTGATGCACCCATCAGCTCGTTTTGTAAATAATTTTATTGCAGTTTATATGCATATTACTCGTGTATCTTATAATGTGTAGCATTGTTTTTCTCAGTTCAATGTATTTTTTAACCCCCCTGCCCATACTTATGAAGTTTGTGGGAGGGGGTTGAACACCCTCTTTCAGTTGAAATATCAAGCTAAAATTCTTCCAGTATATTACTATCCACAAGTACGTATCCACTATAGCCACAATAAACTTTTTTTTACATTTAATTTTTAACCACCCTAGTGTACATTGTACATTCGAATGAATCTAATCAAAGTTAAATACAATGCAAGCAAAGATAGATAAGCAAGATATCAAATACCCAATATTTTCATTGTGATTTGAACAGCTTAGAAAAGAATAGATAATGAATGAGTTCGAAATAAACGAATGAATGAGCTGGATATATTTCTTCTGATTGTTGATTGATTGTGACAGACGTTATGTATACTTCGTCTAAAGAAATTTCAGAAACGAAAAATATAAAAATTCAAAAATTTTTGAGAATTTTATAATTTTTTTTTTCAGTACTTATGTAAATTTTGATATGTTTTGATGAATGCATACAAAATCTTTTAGAGTGGAACCATGAAGAAGTAAGCATTTACAACAAATGATGTAGGACGCTATTTTGCATTTTTTGATAAAAATTTCAAAAATTTCACAAAACCATGGATTTTTTATCTGAGTTTTTTAGAAAATTCAAATTATTTTTGAGATAATGCATGTTTTGAACGTGTTTTAACAAATGTATCTCAAAAATTTAACTAAAAACATGGTACAAGTAGCAGTTACGGCCAATAATTTGTTGTATAGTTAAACACGCGTATAATGGAAGTTAAATGGATTAAGGCATCTCAATTTACCCAACAAAGATTGCACGACATTTAAAAAAAGCTTATTAACTATAAAAATACTATAAAATTGGGCTTTTATTGTCCTGGATTTTTAAATCGTCTGAAGTCGTGCAAAGAAACAATTTTTTAGCTCTTATTTTAGCTATTTCTAGTCTTTGAATTTTATAAATATTTGGTTTAAAGTCACACACACTAATAGCCTGGTAAAAACCACTAATTTTGATTATAAACTATTCATCATTGATATCATTTGAAGCCCTGATTCTTTCAAAATTATTTTACGACAATACCGTAAGCACTGGCTACTTTGGCCCACATTTTGGAACTTTTCTATTATTTTCTCAATAATTTTGTAGCTATTCATATTTCCAAGCTGTGGTACTGTACTTTTTTTTACACATCCAGGGTTATCTTAATTTAAATTTCAATAGTGATCCTTCTAATACTAAGTACTATATCAGTTTTTATTTGGACGAATGTTATCCTTGCGTTTGGGTTACTTTGGCCAAAAGTGGTTTTCCCAATTTAAAATCATTGTAGAACTGATTATAGTCAAAAAAAGACGTGTGTCCATAAGAAAAACTACTCCTTTGAAAGAAAAATGCACTTTAAAAGAAACTTGAGTCACACATATTTGTTTTCAGAAAAAATATTTAAAATAAAACAATATGCATAATTAATTATTGTCTCGGAAATTGCCGACAGAGAACAGTCATCTTTTCATTTGTTTTGAATATTGAATAATTTTATTAGCAGAAGGACATTCGCAAAACAAAGAATCCTAAATTGTCGGCTGCTTCTAAAACTTGCTGCTGCGTTCCATTTTGCTCTCAACTATAGCTCCTTCTCTCACATCAACAATTACCCATTTAAACTTAAGCCCGTTATATAACAATAAAATTCCGTAAACTTTGCAACATATTTAACAAAACTTGTAAGAATTGGATGCAATTGGGTCAACTTTTTCTAAACTTGCTACAGCTTTCAGTTCCTCTTCATCTTCCATACTAAAGGACATGTAACTGAGCCTTGATGAATTGAGTCTCTCTCTTTATCCACTGCTTAGAATTCCAGGTTTTTTCTTGTGTTTTTCCTGTTTAGAGTTTTACTTTTAACCTTCCTTTTCTTTTTAAATTCTCTATGACGGCTTTTTTCAATTTTTTATGCTGGTCCAAAGTAGGTCGTAATTTTGGTTAGGAGATATGTTGTTATTGTGAAAAGTTAAAAAAAAAAACTTAACAGAAATGAGGAGTACAACTATACTGTAAAAAATATTAAACAATGTTCATAAATAGGCACTTAACAAACTTAGCTGATGTAGAACTGATTCTACATGGAAAACTTTAGAGGCTATGAAGACACTACGCAAGTACGCAGAATACAACCACTGGTGTTGCTTCTTGAGCCGAACTATCGAACTGCTTGCTGTACATAACTGAGTGCTTGGGGATGATCTCTAGCGGATTCTGTCAAAATTTATTCAAAAATTGCTTCCTGAAGGTCGACAAAGAACTTTGTATATTTTTCTCAATTTCAGCCACACTGTAAAAACGATTCAGAAACGTTCCTGGAAAATAATGGGCAACTGATGTGCCCAATTTCTGCCAGTAACATATCTTGAAAAGTCCAAGAAACTTTTCCGCTAAAATTCAGTAACCTTCCTGATATTATCCTGGAATCTTCCTGAACAATTCAGAAATCGTCCCGTTAATAGCCAGACGCGTCTTTGGAAAATTACTGTAACCTTAGGAAAGTATAGTACAGTGTGTCCCAAAAGGTCGTTTACAAATTTAACATGCTGGTGTGTCATATCATGATGAACAAGATTTACATAGAAACATGTGTTCGCATACACAATGCTGGCGCACAACATGCACACAAAGTCAGACACTAACGGATGCACAACGTGTCGCATACTTATTACAAAAAGACGATTTACACAGCATTTTAATTTTCAAGGAAGCTTATAACTGTTGAAATTTGCTGCCTTTAGCTGTCATACACGCTTCGCAACAACAAAGTAGCGACCGTCGTAATAACGATCCATTCTGACAAGATTTCACCGATCGCTGCATTGTCGTCGCAACGTGATTATGAGAGCTGGAAGGAACGCCAAATTTAGCAACTGCATTAAGCGTTCCTTCAAAACTAAAACGTTGTGTAAAATCGTCTTTGTGCAATAGATATGTGACATGTTGTGCATCCGTTAGTGTCTGACTTTGTGTGTATGAAGTGCGCCAGCATTGCGTTTGCGAACACATGTTCCTATGTAAATCTTGTTCATCATGATATGACAGACCGGCATGTTAGGTTTGTAAACGACCTTTTGGGACATCCTGTATAATAGCTTGGCATCTTCCTGATTTATCTAGGAAGTTCCCAGAGCATTACTGCAAACATGGCCAAAGCTAAGCCAAAATTGCAAATAAGTAATGGTAATTTTACTCACCTGCAATTCTTTCAAAGCTACGTAGTCCATACTTGCTTGCTCCCATTGGGAACTTATTTAGCATGGACGATCCGTAATTGAGCTGAAGACGACCTACTTTATAAATGCGCTCAGTCAATCTTTAAACTGGGAACTAAAAATATTTTTCACAATAGTGAAAAGGGTGCATTCGTACAACTTGTAGCAATTCGGGAAACTTTTTGACAATGATACTTGATTTTTCCAGGAAGTGTATAAAAACCATTAAATTCCTGAAACGTAACATGGGAATACCCAGTAACGTTTCGGAATTTTTTTACAGTGCAAAGAAGGACCCTAGGGCTAAAGTATCCCGCGTTTACGGTATCTCAAATTTTGAATTTTTATCTATTAAATCTTTGCGAAATTGTATTATACGAAGAACATTAGTTGCACATAAAAAATTAAAATTAACACCATGTTCTTAAAAAACATCGATTGCACAGCTCTGTAGGGACCATATAATGTGAGTTAAAACAACTGGCAAGTACTGCTGGCAAGTGAAAAGAGTACATTTAACGAATTTCCAAAATTAGTTAATTCTCAATTATACGTGATAGAGTAGAGAAAAAAATATTTTTGGTTGATTTGCCATGAAATAACCGAAAATTCCACTGCAACATGGAGGCGGAAGATATTTTTTGTTTTTCTAAAACTTTGAACACGTAACATAAGTACCCAACTGTAACCAACTTTTCATCACTTGAGCCGGAAAAAAAAAAGCAGAAAAAGATTAATTTTTACTCTCCACCTACGCTTCATTTGTGACGTTTTAATATGAATACTGATTTATTTTGTCCTGTTGTACAATTTTCCATATTTTCTTTTTCAAAAGCTATAATCGGGTTTTTATTAATTATATATTTCTGTTATAAATTAAAAAGGTGAAATGATTAGATAAAAATATTAATTGGAAAAAACGAATTTCATTTTAAAAAAAAAGATCTTGAGAGAATTTCAATATTTCTCACTGCAGTGCATGAATTTTTTTCTCCTCTTCCTGACTCAGAAAAAAATGTTCTGGTATTTTGTTTCATAATAATAATAATTTGTTTTTCGTAAAAAGATTCATTTTGTTCAATATTTATAGAGTCTAAGGCATTTCAGAGCAGAATGACAAGAAAGCAGAAATACAATTAACACGCATTATATCATCAGTTTAAATGCTTCCTTTTCTCTCGTCATCGTTTTCTAAAAATTAATTACGACGGGTTTCCTTATATACATTTGAGAATTAAAATTCACCTTAGAAGTAAGATTCTCTTTCGTATATCCTTGATTGATTTTGAAATTGGAGTTAAACTAATAGTAATTTCTTTTTGCTTCGACGGAAAACGAGTCAATTATCTCGAAATTTGTTACTCAATTGCGGCTTCTGGAAAAAAAGAGGATCAATTATAAAATATTCCGCTTGATAAAAGTGTTCATTGATTCGGTAATAATCTACTGTATGTATTTTTTAAGCAATTAATAATGCTTTATATATTTATATATATATATATATATATATATATATATATATATATATATATATATATATATATATATATATATATATATACACAGGGAGTTCCGTTTTAAACGGCAAGACCTCAAGATCTTTATTTTCGCAACTGTTAGTCCAAGATGTATACTTCCAATTGCAAAAATTTTCAAAATCTGATGCAGAGTTAAGTTATTGAAAGTTTGAAGTAAAAATAAAAATAAGTCAAAAAATACAAAATTTAACTTTTTTGACGGGCCCCAGGTCCCCAAACTTATGTTTAGAGAAATAATCTCCATTGAAAATAATTCCAACTCAAAAGTTTGAAATTAGTACGACCAATATTCACGAAGATATGAAACGCAGCGTTTTGTGACTTACACCACTTTTCACTCGCCGTCAGTAACACCTTTTGGGGGAAATTATACAGTTAACAAGTATTTAAAATTATATGTGTGCATAGAATGGCGTTTTTCAAATTTTTCGAGGTTTTGTTGTGCGTTGTTGCATATCACGGCATAACGTTTGCATTTATTTTTGAATATCAACGAAAAATAGAAATACTTTGTTTTTCTTACTTCACGACCTGTTATTCTTTTGAAAGGACGATAAGTTCCAATCTCATCTGCTGTATGGTCCCTTAAAACTTTGAACTGGAATATCTCCTTGATTTTTGGTCGCACAAATGTCAAATTTTTTTTTGTGTCAGTAATAGTTTTCAATGGAGATTATTTCTCTAAACATTAATTAGGGGACCGAGGACCCGTATAAAAAGTTTAAATTTTGTATTTTTGGACTCGTTTTTATTTTTGCTTTAAACTTTTAATGTCTTAACTCTGCATCTGATTTTAAGATTTTATGCAATTAAACGTATACATCTAGGACTAACGGTTGCGAAAATAAAGTTCTTGCGGGTTAAAACAGAACACCCTGAATATATGTATCATTTAGATTTTTACATTATTCGTTCGTAATACATCATGTGAAAATAATTTTTAGTATATATTTTTAACATATAAATGATTACTAAATTAAATATATTAATTTATTGCACCCTGTGTACTAAATCCGAATTTTTTTTTTGCTAAAACATGCCCAAAAATTGCTTTTTTAACATTTATCTATGTATTTCATTATATATATATATATATATATATATATATATATATATATATATATATATATATATATATAAAGCTTTAAACTATTTCTATTCAAGCATTAGTATTTTAAAATCAAGGTAAGATAATCGAAGAAAAGTGACGTAAGGCAGGTAAACATGTTTGGAGGATTTCCTTTATAATTTTATAAGCATTAACATTACTGTATGCCGATTACAGCCAAACATCAGCTCAAATGCTAAATTTTTCTAATATCTTATTATAGGCATTTTGGACACTCTAACATTGCTAATAATGAAAACTTGGATATCTAAAACAAAGTAACGGAGAAAAAAAAAACGGGGACGCTAGAGTTTTGATCATATCATTAGGCAAAACATATTTTCATCCAATCATAAGACCCACAGCAGAAAGGAATGGCGAAAGAACTCTTTACTATAGTCAGCCAGTTAGGGGATAAAACTTTTTCAAGCTTAGGTGTTAACCTCTTTTCTGGAACAAGTTAGCTTTGAACATGAAAATTATTATTTAAATAATCTAAAAAACATCAATATGATATCTTTTGTCACCGTAGTGAAGCCATAGTCTTGCATTTGAATGACTAACAAAGGGAATTATTTTCACCATAAAATGAAAATATCTTTTTTTTTTTTAATTTAAATTATTTTTTTTAAATCAATGCAAAAAACTGCATCGATACACATGAAATACATTCTATTATTAACGAAAAAATACATTCAAGTGCAGATAAAGTGGGCATATTAATAAGAAATCATGATCAATAAAAGCAAAATTAAACTGTGAGAACTTAAATGTTACATAGTTACTAAAACACTTCAAAAGCATTAATATAAGTCAAACACAAACTCGTAAGCACTATTAAAAGTAGAAAGCAACAAAAAATCTTTATCAGGAAAAATCACTTTTCCTCGTTTGTACACAAACTAGTATGCTGGAACTATTTTTCTTTTATATACAGCTGCGAAAACATAATAATCTTCCCATGAATTTAAATCAGTAAGATCTTTTTTTCAAAAATTGCAAATAAAAAAAGGAACCCTTATTGATAAATTTTGAAATGCAGCCAACTCTTTTCAGAAAATACAGCCTCTACTCAAGAAAAGCTGGAGTCGAGTGTTAAAACGATAAATGGTTTAAGTAGAAAGTTATTCGGGTCTTTTATAACGTTGGCGAAAGAAGGTTCATATTCAGTTTTACAATCGACTCGAAACGTATTGATGAATAAGAGAAAATATTTTTCGTTGCTATTTGTGTCAAAATAAGATACAACTGCGCAGGATCGCAGATTTTTAAAATTTTGAGGGGGCGCGACCAGGGAACATCGTCATATTAAAAATGTGATTTATGAAGATAAGAAACTTTTTCACGACGCACATATGTAATACGTATGCGTGTGTTGTGTAATGCATAAAACTGCACTTGCCGGAAATAAATCTAATCTGTCTGCAATGCTCAAAGTGGTGTATTTCAGCACAAATACACATCTGAACACGGGACTGCATTTGTGGGACCATAGGGTCAACGTTTTATCAACATGAAATTTCGAACTTCCAATAAATGCTTTTTTCCAATGCGGCCTAGTACGCTGCTGAATTAGACTTTCAGACGCACGTCGTCACGTGTTAAAGTAGTTCAAGTTACATGAAACTTTTTTTGCTCTTGTTTTGATATAAAAAGAAAAAATATAAAAAGGTGTGCGACTTGAAACATCGAATTTCGTTTTTTGGACACCCTAATATATATATATATATATATATATATATATATATATATATATATATATATATATATATATATATATATATATATATATATATATATATATATACACACACACACAGGGTAGTTCCGTTTTAACCTGCAAAACCTCTATTTTCGCAACCGTTAGTCCTAGATGCATACTTCCAATTGCAAAAGTGTTAAAAACCAGATGCAGAGTTGAGATATCGAAAGTTCGAAGCAAAAATAAAATTTAGTCCAAAAATACAAAATTTAACTTTTTATACGGGCCCTATGTCCCCTAACTAATATTTAGGGAAAAAATCTCCCTTGAAAGATTTTTTTAACACAAAAACTTGACATTTGTGCGACCAAAACTCAGACATATTCGAGTTCAAAGTTTTTAGGGACCACATAGAAAATGAGATTGAAATTTATCGCCCTGTCTGAAGAATGACAGGTTGTCGAAGTAAAAAAAAAGCAAAGACTTTATATTTTTCATTGCTATCCAAAAATAAATGCAAATGTTTTGCCATGATACGCAGAAACACAGTACAAAACCTCATTCAATTTGAAAAACCACTCAAACCACTCTATACACACATATAATTTTAAACCCTTGTTACCTGTATATTTTCCCCCAAAAAGTTTTATTGACGGCGAGTGTAAAATTTTGTAACTCACAAAGCACTGCGTTTCATGTCTCGGTGAATATTGTTCGTGCAAGTGTCAAACTTTTTGTGTTGGAATTACTTTTATATGGATATTATGTCCATGAATATTAGTTGGGGGATCTACTGCCCGTACAAAAAGTTAAATTTTGTATTTTATGACTCATTTTTATTTTAACTTCAAACTTTCAAACCCTGCGTCTGATTCTGAACATTTTTGCAATTGGAAGTATGCATCGAGGACTAACGATCTTGCAGGATAAAACGGAACACCCTGTGTACAAAATAAAATTTTACAAATTTTAAAATTTTACCCTGTATACAAAATAAATTTAAAAAGGGTGTTCAATTGGAAAAAGTTTTTTCTCATAGATTCAATAAATAACTTGCCGATGTCACCACTAGGTTTAGAGAAACCAAAGAAGATACTTTTCTTTGCTTGCGTTCTCTTATCTTTCAATAGATATCCTTCAGAAATAATAATTTTAGTTCTTCTAGAATCTTTACTGAAGTAGGGGAATGTGGGGCAAAGTGAAATGGTGAAATATTTACTCCGCTTTTAGCACCACTTACCTAGTAATATTGTAACTATGTAATAACATACGTAGTCTATTACAGTCAAGAAAAATGTACCTCTGAAAATCAAAGCATATGATAATACAAGCAATTTTCAAAAATTGTTACTCAAACTGTACATTTTGTTATAAGTCAAAAATTATTTTGATATTATCAAATGATAAAGTTCTTGTTAATAACTTGTTAAATGTTAATTAATTGAGGCAATATTTAGCTCATTTGTATTTTTAATATTTTTCACATTTAGTCAAGTGCATACGGGTTATAGTTGGTGGGGCAAAGTAAAATATTTCATTTCATTTCGTTTACTCATTCAATTATTTACTAAATCATTTATTATTTTATTCATTTAACGTATTTCATTTATTAACTTATTTATTTACATTGCTTCATTTAATAATTCTCTCATTAACTCATTTATTCCCTTTTTTTTCTTATTTATTCACTATCATATTCACTCATTTATTTTTCCTCGTGTAACAATTAATTTATTTATTAGTATGCTGTTTCATTATCTTTTCATTTGTTTAATTATCCTTTAATTTTCTCGTTATTTTTTTCAAAATTTGATTTCACAATCAAATAGAAAATATTTTATTCGAAAATTTTTCACTTTTTGCCCCTTGAGAAAAAAAACATTTTCCAGTTTAGGACAAGGAACAAGTTTAATGCCAAAAATAAAAAAATAATATTTCAGTGCAAGTTTTATTATAAAATACACAATATTCTTTCTTTGTGTACTGTACTTTTCAAAACAAATTTCCAATTCGTTCATTTTGAAAAAGCTCAGCCAGCTTAACTATTTCACTTTGCCCCACACTCCCCTACGTTACTTTTTGCGTCTCATAACGTTTAGATTGCAACCAAGAGTGAACTTAATGAAAACACACTTCAAACGACCTAAAAATCATAAGCCGAAATATCTTTCGCTTTCTTCCATCAAAATACATCCAAAAATGTGAAATAAATAAGGAAAAATTAAATAAATACGACGAGAAGAACGGCCAATGTAAAGTAAAATGAATTTATAACACGAGCGCCTAGGTTGTAATAGCCGTTATCAATCTTCTCTGCAGTTCCCTCACTCATGAAATATGAACAAATGAAGAGGCGTGATTCTGAACAAGTTTTATTTCAGGCAGCTGGAATGCTCTGCGTAAAACAAAGAGAAGTAGGATAAATAAGACTTTATTTTATATTGGGGCAAATTGGCCCGCATCGGCGATTTTCAAAATGTTCTGGTTTTGTAAATTTAGTCAAATTTAAATCTAGTTCAAAATATCTTATACAGGTTATAATTAAATAAAAGTGTAAAATAGTATATATTGTTTTTTAAAATGTTGAAATACCAGTAAAATAATTATGCTGAGAACCATACTGAATGAAAAATCAGTATATATTATATCAGTTGCTATTAAAATTTCACTAGATTTTGTGTCAAGTGAAAGCAAGTAATGTGTTAAAGTACCTGCAGAAATTGAAGAATAACCTCAATTTAGCAAGTCAAGATTGACTAATCATTGAAAATGTGGGAGTTAAAATAGAAAGAAACGAGCTGATGTGTGCATCACATGACTTCCTTTTACTCCAATTTAATGTCATTTACCCATTACTGGCAATTTTAATGTGATTCAATAGTTTACTCTCGAAATATCACCGACAGTGGCCAAATTGAAATCAGAGAAAAAAAAAAATCGTAAAATTTGTCTCCAAGTTGGCGACAAAACTTGGCGACCAAAGAACTGGCGATAAATCGCCAAGTGTCCGCCACATTATAATACCACTTGAGTTTGCACCGAAATTAACAACGATTTCCCCCAAAAAAGGGGCAAAAGACCCCTTTAGGAACACTGGAATGCAACCAAAAGAGAATGGTGTACAACTAGACCCCACTAGGAGTCTACGTACCAAATTTCAAGTTTCTAGGACATACCGTTCTTGAGTTATGCGACATACATATGCGCATACGTACATACAGTCGTCACGGGAAAACTCGTAATTAACTCGGGAAACGTCAAAATGGATATTTCGTGTGTTTATACCTTCTTAGGTATGTATGCACGTGTGGTCGGGGTCGAAAAAACACTCAACATTCATTTGGGGTTGAGCAAAATGGAAATTAAGGTAGATTTTTGAGTGAAAATTTTTTCGCGAATACAATACTTTCTTTTTTGTAAAAGGAAGTAAAAAAAAAAAAAATGCGATCTTTCCAAGACAAATTCTTCATGTCTGCTTTGATATCTGCTCTAGAACTTTTCACGGATCTTGAAGAAACCAGCACTAACAAAAAGTATAAGGATATGATAAAAAGATGAGGAGTATTAAATGGACGAACTTTAACTTTAGTCGAAAGAGGATCGCGAAAAAATTCGATTTTCCCCTTATGAAGAATACTGTTTATGCTTCGATCTGGAACGATCTTAAGACCGTTTAGGTTGTCTGATGGAGTTTCAAAATTGTATTGTGCACAAGGCTGTTCCAAGGGGAATGGGGGAATCAATTTCTATCACCATTAGCTCCAGAAATGTTAACCAAATGCTCTAATACGCTGATTGCAAAAATCATCTGCCTTAAAGCCCTCGATTTGAATCAAAGTTATACAGAAAAGTCATTGAAAATTTATAAAAATTGAAATGCATGATTCTCGTAAATTTATCTCTAAAATAGGAGGTTATTTAAAAAATCTATTAAATAAAACAAAGAATATACAGGGTGTTCCGTTTTAACCTGCAAAGACCTTCATTTTCGCAACCGTTGATCCTAGATGAATACTTTCAATTGCAAAAATGTTCAGAATCAGATGCAGAGTTGAAAGTTTGAAGCAAAAATAAAAATGAATCAAAAAATACAAAATTTAACTTTTTATTCGGGCCCTAGGTCATCAAACTAATATTTAGGGAAATAATCCCCAATGAAAACTATTACTGACACGAAAAACTTGATATTTTTTCGACCAAAACTGAAGGAGATATTTTAGTTCAAAGTTTTAAGGGACCATACAGAAGATGAGATTGGAACTTATCGCCCTTTCAGAAAAATGATAGGTCGTCAAAGTAAAAGAAAAAAAACCAAGGTATTTATAGTTTTCATTATTATTCAAAAATTCATGCAAGTGTTATGCCGTGATACTGCAAAACCTCGAACAGTTTGAAAAACCACACACTACACACATATCATTTTAAACGATTGTTAACTGCTATATTTTCCTCCAAAACGTCGAGTGAAAAGTAGTGGAAGTCACAAAACGCTGCGTTTCATATCTCGGTGAATATTGGTCGTACCAATTTCGAACTTTTTGTGTTTTTTTGTTTTTTTTTTTTTTCAATGGAGATTATTTCCCTAAATATAAGTTAGGGAACCTGGGGCCCGTATAAAAAGTTAAATTTTGTATTTTTTGACTTATTTTTATTTTAACTTCAAACTTTCACTATCTTAACTCCACATCTAATTTTGCAATTGGAAGTATACATCTAGGACTAACGGTTGCGAAAATAATGGTCTTGCTGGTTAAAACGGAACACCTGTATATATATATATATATATATATATATATATATATATAATGTGTGTGTGTGCATTTTCCGTATATAAATCCATAGTTAACGTCGGATCTCGATCAAATTTGGCAGGGATGTACTTGGGCACCCGAGAAGGAACGTAGGGGAGCATTCGAACGCCAAAAAAAACCTAACCGTTCAAATTTTAATTTTAGAGCCCGAAAATGGCATTAAATGACTCTTTCTATCCGAAACATTTATCTGATTTTCTTGATTCAGGTCCCATTCGAAAGCCCGCAAAAAATACCCCTGAAATTGATATCCTTCCTTCGAATTAAAAAAAAGGGTGCAAAATCACCGGGGAGAGAGTTAAAAGCGTATTTAAGCACAATGGAATAGCATTTTCATATCTGAAAATTATCGTTAGTACGATCTCCTTTTAGATAAGCGTGGATAAAACCATTCAGAAGGCTGCCACTTTTTTTTCTCGAGTGTGACTAAATAAAATTTTGTTTTTGTTTTGAGGTAAAAATTTCCCCTTTTGATTATTATTTGGCGATTAACATTCTTTTTTTTTTTCTTTTTTGTACTGCCAGTAGAAGAAAATCAGGAAAGTTGTGTTTGATTTTGTTCTGGAATATTTGATTTGTGTCGTTTTCTTTCTTTATGAATGATTATTTTGACAGGAAATGTTACAATATTTTTTTAAAATCTAATTGAAGCCTGATTGTTAAATCTAAACACATATTTAACTTGTTGCAGGTACGGGACATGTGATTCAATGACCTAAATTCTTACTTCATCATTATTTTACTGAGTTTAAAGTCGAGAGACAGCACTAAACTTCAATAAAACTATTTATTAAAAACAAATTAAAAGCATGGTTAGTTTACACACGCGTGAAGAAAATGAAAAAACAAGTTCTGACTACCACAACACTGGCAGTTTTATACATTAGACAACACTGTTGCCACACTAAAAGTAAAGGCATTAGAAAAATAGAACAAAGTTAATTTGCATAAACATTAATAATTTAACAACTTTAGCAATTAAACATGAACACAAAACACTGAGAATATTCTACAATTCGCATTCTCTATTTTCAGTTCCAACACTGATTGTTGAACACTTGTCACTTGACAATTTTTATTTTAGAGGTAGACCGTGCAAAGCCGGGCAATACAGCTAGTATAAAATAAGTAAGAGAAGAAATATTTCTGTGTTTTAGGGAAATTTTCAATGGACTGAATGCTCTTCGGATGTATGGAGAAGAATTGATAATGTAAAGCGAATGAAAGCACGAATTCAGATTTCGTAGTTTCGGGCAGGAACCTATCAGATCACCTGACTATGAATTTTGTGAAGTTGTAAGTCATGTAATTCAACTACCCACCTTTTATACAGTGCAAAAATCCTAAACAATGACTGGTGTTCCAAGGTGGTGAAGCAACGATTGCTTGTTAGTGTTGCTGATTCTGTTGTTAAAGCAGTGTTGAAAATTCCATCAAGATTCAATTGTCCTGCGAAAAACTGTTAACAGAAACATGTGTCATTTTGTTTTATAGGTGTTCCACGCTTTTTTCTAATTTCTTAAAATAATAATTTTTGTTTTGAATTTTTTTGCAAATTATGGCCTCAGTGTTCTTCCACGATTAGGCCACTTAACCCATTTAAATCTGATTTCAAGTCTGCGAAGTAGAATAAGCAAAAAGAAATATTTCAACGTAATCGTAAATAAAACTGGAACTTCATGAAACCATAATTAAGGTTCGGAACCATAAAATTTCGGAAAAAGTCCAAAACCTCGTTGGTTGTATGCCAAAAGTTGCTGCAATGATCAAAAATTGAGGCGACCGGCAACATATTGAGTTCTTTCTGTACGAAATGTGCTGCTTTATTAGTTTGCTACAAAAGAAACAACTTAAGGGAACTTGAAATATTTTCCTTTTTTTTTTTACTTTCTTCTTAAATACCAATAAATATAAAAGTTTTTGCAAACGTTTAACTTTTGACTGTTTATTTATTTGCTATCTGTATAAAATTATTCTTTCATCGTAACCATTTGATCTTCATTCATAAGCATCATTCCCTTCCTCAAATATTGTGTTCTACTTATTTATATTAACAATTTTAAGTTTTGATAATATCCCTTAAAATGCTTTAATAAATCAAAAATAAAAGAGAATAAGGTAGGAAAGCGTTCTACGTAACTACTTTCTTCATTAATGTATAATTAAAACTTCTTAATGTTAAGGGGGTCCGGGACACAAAAAGCCTCAAATTTTGCATTTTTTTTTTATAATTTGAAAAATTGCTCCGTTTTTTTCTGCTTAAGAGGACGTTTGAATCTTGTTTCTACCTTAAATAGAACGAAAGTTATAGTTATTTTTGCTGCATGCATCTAACGAATGTGTACATAACTTTAAAACTTTAAACGCGTTTTTCTCCATGATGCAATTTTTCCCGATTTCTTGCATTCAAACTCTTATAAGTCAGGAACCGATAGAGATAAAGTAATGAAACTTGGAGCATATCTTTTTCAAGCAATTTACTTTAATTTTTATTCGGCGAATCTGAAAAAAATGTTTACTTCAAAAATTAGGATTTTTAAAAAAAAAAGTATCTTCGAATTTTTCGAAATTTTTCTTCAAATATTTTTTATTTTTTATTGAATCAATATTTTTAAAATCGCCGAATAAAAATTAAAGCTTAGATATTTGTGCATACTTTTTTGAAAAAAAATTGAAAATTGACCAACAATATTTTGAGTTATAGCAATTTAAAGCAACCCCATTTTTTGAAAAAAACTAATTAAATTTAAATAAAAAAATAATTTTTTTTCATATTTATTGTTATGATTTTGCTTATTAAATAAATGATGAATCAGTTCAAAAAATTTCAAAACTCTAAAGTACATAATAAAAAAAATTTCAAAATGTGTCCCGGACCCCCTTAAGGATAGTAGTCGACCATTCATACGTGAAACGAACTTGGTGTGTTTATTTATTCATTTCTTTTTTTTTTTTTTTTTTTAAGCAATAACGCTTGCTTATTGCTTTCATTTGACTGTTTTTGGCGTCCTATGATTTGATTTTCCCACCGCCACCCTCCACACCATCACCGTCGACCGGCTCCTCACGATGCTGCTCCTATAGCGAAAGCCGTCTCCAGGTTGCATCCATGTCCTACACACACGCGCATACATACACAACTGCACACAAACACATACACAAACACATACACACGCATACATACAGACACCTACACATACACACACACCACAACATACACACACAACTACCCACACATTCATGCCTGCACACAGACACAAATAAATATGCCTACACACATATACACATGTCCCTCCCCCACACACACATTCATACACACAACTACCCACACACTTATGCCAGCACACAGACACAAACACACATGCCTACACACACATACACATACCCCCTACACACAAACACTCATACCCCCCACACAAACACACACGCTTATTTACACACTCGTGATTGCGAAAAACATAATTTTAATTCAAGATGCCAAAATTCAAATTTTTTTTTTGCTTTTTTTTTTTTTTTTTGAAATTTACGTTTAATGAAAAATATTGTTGAATTTTAAACATCTGCCACCCCAAAAATTGGAAGGAAGTTATATTAATGTATAATGTTTTGTTAAAGCATCAAAAAAGATAAATGCACATACATATACAGGGTGTTCCGTTGTTTTAACCTACAAGACCCCTATTTACGCAACCGTTAGTCCTAGATGCATACTTCCAATTGCAAAATAATTCAAAATCAGATGCGGAGTTAAGATATTGAAAGTTTGAAGCAAAAATTAAAATGAGCCAAAAAATAAAGAAATTAACTTTTTATACGGGCCCTAGGTTCCCTAACATATATTTAAAGAAATAATCTCTATTGAAAACTATTACTGGCATAAAAAACTTGATATTTTTGCAACCAAAACTCAAGGAGATATTCCAGTTAAAAGTTAAAAGAAACCATGCAGAATATAAGATTGGAACTTATCGCCTTTTCAGAAGAATGACAGGTCGTCAAAGTCAAAATATAATAAATAAATGAGTAAATAAAAATTAATTTGAATTTTGACATCTGGAATTCAATTAATGTTTTTCGCAATCACGAGTGTGTATGTGTGTATGTAGGCGCGTATGTTTGTGTGCAGGAATGAGTGTGTGGGTAGTTGTGTGTATGAGTGTTTGTGGTAGGGGGGAATGTGTATGTGTGTGTAGGCATATGTTTTTGTGTCTGTGTGCAGGCATGAGTGTGTTGGTAGTTGTGTGTAGGTGTGTGTGTGTAGGCATGAGTGTGTGGGTAGTTGTGTGTAGGTGTCTGTATGTATGCGTATGTATGTGTTTGTGTATGGGTGTATGTATGTGTTTGTTTGTACGTGCGTGTATGTATGCGTGTAAGTGTAGGATATTGACGTAACCTGGAGATGGCTTTCGCTAGAGGAGCAGCATCGTGAGGAGCCGGTCGACAGTGATGCTGCAGAGGGTGCTGGCAGGAAAATAAAATGATAGCACATCAAAACAGTCAAATGAAAGCAATAAGCAATCGTGATTGCTCAAAAAAAAAAAAAAAAAAGGTATTTATAATTTTCATTGTTATTCAAAAAATTCATGCAAGTGTTATGTCGTGATACGCAAAAATACACTGCAAAACCTCGAACAGTATGAAAAACCAAACTCTGCACACATATAATTTTTAACAATTGTTAACTGCTGTATTTTCCCTCAAAAAGTGTTTTTGACGGCGAGCGCAAAGTGGTGTAAGTCACAAAACGCTGCATTTCATATCTCGGTGAATATTGATCGTACTAATTTCAACTTTTAGAGTTGTAATTGTTTTTCAATGGAGATTATTTCCCTAAATATAAGTTAGGGGACTTGGGGCCCGTGTAAAAAGTTAAATTTTGTCATTAATCTTTTTACGTATATAGCATAAAAACGCATCTCAAGGCCAAGTGCATTAACATGTTTCTAGTGTGTACAGGGAATTAGTGCAATGTGTAGGTTCACTAAAAGTCTATCAGAATTAAGTTCTAATTGACTCACACCTCACAGAACATTCTTATTCAGTACTTAAAAGTATCGCCTATAGCGTATAATTGAATATAGTTTCTAGCAAAATAGTTAACTGTTCTTATGACTTATTTAGTTTAAGTCCTTTCGTCTTTAACAAAGCGAAGTATTCATGAGGCATGCCAGTGTGCGTTGAAGACGAAAACGAATGATACATAAGCGTAGACTTTGTATTTTTATTGATTTTCTAAGTTAAAAAATAAGAGTTATATTTTTTCAAAACTTAATTGAAGCATCGTTGAATATGATATTCCTTTAATTTTGCGTACTTTCGCGTTTGTTTGAATATTAATTTGAGTGCAGAAGAACAGGATCAGAACATCATATATACGGCCTTTTGAATATTAGGGGTACTAGTAGGACTGTTACAGCTGTTGTGAGATTTTCAGCTTTTGGATACCTGAGGTAATGACTAAACGGAATACATTCGTCATCGTCTTATACTTTCATTTTTGATGATATTGCGAGCGGCTGATATGTAGATTTAGTTTTGCTTGTTAGCTCCCCTTCATTTACTGCTTTCACACAGTGAAAAAGTATTTTTTTCAAAATAAAGCAACGATTGATTTGACTGAATCGTTACTTTGTGCATCCCATTTTCGAGAAACGAACATTGTTTCTTAATAGAATGCAATGAGCAATATTAAAGATAGTACTGTAAAGCAACATACTTTTATAAGCACTATCGTTCACTGAAATCTTGACAACTTATTGATGCTTATCTGCCCTAGGATTTTCAGACATACGAGGGTCGATTCAAAAGTGAGGTTCCCATCAATTTTACAAATATACAGCACTGTCTATTTGCATTGAAATGTATATCGTTGGAAATCAAAAACGTTTCTCTATTTTTATACACAATCGTCATCTTTTTCTCTGCATTACTGTCGACGGTGCTTTAACTTTTGTATCGTTTGTCACAGTATTCCACCGCCGGAGTGGGACACGACAGTCAGCAAACCACTCCGTTCTTAAATGTAGTTCGGAGCTCGAGTCTAGTGATAACCACTTGTTTCCTTAGTTTAAGGAACACTTTGGATGGCCAACGTTTCCGGAGCGACGACGAAGTCAAACGAGTTGATTTGTGCATCACATGACTTCCTTTTACTAAAATTTAATGTCATTTCCCCATTATTGGCAATTTTAATGTGATTCAATACTTTACTCTCTAAATATCACGAACAGTGGCTAAATTGAAACCAGATATTTAAAAAAAAAATTAAATAAAATAGCCAAATTTGTCGCCAATTTTACGACAAAGAGATTGGCGATATATCGCCAAGTGTCCACCAAATTATAACACCACTTGAGTTTACATCGAAATTAACAATGATTTCCCCCCAAAAAGGAGCAAAAGACCCCCTTAGAAACACCCAAATGCAATCAAAAGGGGAGGTGCACAACTAGACCTCACTAGTAGTCTACGTATCAAATTTCAACTTTCTAGGCCATACCATTCTTGAGTTATGCAACATACATACGTACATACAGACGTCACGAGAAAACTCGTTGTAATTAACTCGGGAATCGTCAAAATGGATATTTCGCGTGTCTATACGTTCTTGGGAACTTATCCACGTGTGGTCGAGTCGGAAAAAAAAACTCAACATTCATTCGGGGGTGAGCAAAATGGAAATTAAGGTCGATTTTTGAGTGAAAATTTTTTTTGCGAATACAATACTTCGTTTTTTGTAAAAGGAAGTAAAAAGGTGTGAAACGCTTCCTTTACGGGTTGGTGGCGGACTTCTGTGACCACTCGATACAGAAGTTAGGGCACCGTCGACAATAATGCGCAGAAAAATATGGCGATTATGTATAAAAATATAGAAACGATTTTTCTTTCCAACGATGTCAATTTCAATGAGAATAGACAATAGTGTTGTATATTTGAAAAATTGATGGGAACCTTACTTTAAGATCAACCCTCGTATAAAATTGGCGCGCATTAAGTGTTCTTACATACTACTTCAATCTCAGATACTGAAAAGTAATTTGCCCATTTGTTACTTTTGAGGCGAATTTCCGTCCATGCTTCTCCAAATGAAAGATACTTCGCTCGGTAATCAACGAATTCTTTGCCATTTTCCTCATCTTTTCAACCACAATTAGTAACACTAAGTTCAAAATTTCTTCTAGAGACATACATGCTATTAAAGTTACTAAAAAATCAGCCAGCTTTTACTGCACTAATTAAAAGGATCCTGCAACCTCATTAGTGGTGTTCACTAAATTTAAATTAGCGAAAGAAGATTTATTCGTTATTGGAAGCTGTGTCATAAGCTTCTTAATAGGACCGTTCTCTCTTATTTGAAAATCATTCCGTTAATACATCCTGTGCAGTAGAATGGTTTCAAAGTTTCATCATAAAACATATCGATTTATTTTTAGTGTTTCTTCTTTACAGAATAGCTTTGGGTATTGAAGCTTTAGTGCCAGATAAACTCACATTGTTTGGAGCACTAACAGTAAATAAATCTTTTAAAATTTAGAAACATGCTTGGGTTTTCCCAATATATGTCGGAAGATATATTTTTGGTATCACGACTTTATCGCTTCTGAATATTTTTAATTAGTAAAGTTTGTTTTGAAAATGAATGTCAACATCGTACAACTAAGGTAACGTAATGATTCATTCACAAAATCTTTCATGGCATCTATAAAAGTTCACAATTCTTCTCTTCAGTAAGTGAGATGAGAGTTTGAACAAATTGTAGTATTAACTTTAGCATTTCTTCTATTACCGTCATTCATGGAAAATTCGATCTAGAATGTCTCTATATTTAACTGTTTACTCACATTTTAGTAATGTTATTGCATCCATTGACAAAATCTCGTGTAATATTTTTTAAACATTGCAAAGATATCAAAAATTAAGAAATAACTGTTAAAAAAAAACTATTTGAAGTAAATTATTATCCTTGTTTGAAATTTTCCTGCCTTGCTTTTAGACTTTTAATAATGTTAGAAATGTAATGTAAAATGAATTATTGTAAGCAAAGTACAGTAGAGCATCATTTATCCAACCTTTATTTGGATGCCTCAGTTGCCAAATGAATTATTTCCATAATTAAAAAAAATCCCCATTTCTGCTCTAATAGTGCTTAATGAATGCTTAGCATGTGAAATTATATTAAAGTTTTGGTTCAGTACATTTCTGATCCTGTGATGGCGGAAAATGTAACACGAGGGCCCATTCACTCCTATAGATAACACTATCTTCTTCATCACTTTTCTCGACTTTTTATTTTATAGAGTTAATCGATTTGCCAAGTGAAGCATCCATTTATGCGGATCGAATTTAAAGATTTTTTACTTCCTTTTACAAAAAAGGAAGTATTGTATTCGCGAAAAAAATTTCACTCAAAAATCGGCCTTAATTTCCATTTTTCTCACCCCCGAATGAACGTTGAGTTTTTTTTTCGACCCGACCACACGTGGATATATGCCTAGAACCTACAGACACCCGAAATATCCATTTTGACGACCCCTGAGTTAATTACAACGAAGTTTCTCGTGACGTCCGTATGTACGTATGTATGTGCGTATGTTTGTATGTGTGTATGTATCTCGCATAACTCAAAAACGGTATGTCCTAGAAAGTTAAAATTTGGTACGTAGACTCCTAGTGGGGCCTAGTTGTGCACCTTCCCTTTGGGTTGCATTCGGATGTACATAAGGGGGTCTTTTACCCCTTTTTGGGGGGAAATCATTGTTAATTTCGATGTAAACTTAAGTGGTGTTATAATTTGTTGGACACTTGGCGATATATCGCCAGTCTTTTGGTCGCCAAATTTTTTCGCCAACTTGGCGAAATATTTGGCGATTTTTTTTTTTTTAAATTTTGAATCTGTTTTAAATTTGGTTACTGTGACATATTCAGAGAGTTAACTATTGAATCGCATTAAAATTGCCAATAATGGGGAAATAACATTAAATTGGAGTAAGAGGAAGTCATGTGATGAACACATCAGCTCGGGTTAATACTGTGTTCACATAGACTATTTTTAAATTATAACAGAAAGAACGTAATTATACGTACGCCCAAATATTCGCTTTTTTCTTTGTCTATTGATGAGGAATCGAATTCGTGCCCATGCTCCAATCAATCGACACTCTCGTTTGACATGGAAAACATTGGACCTATTTTTTGTTCAGAAATATGAAAAAAAAAAATTATACCTTTCTTTGTGCGGAGACAATGCTGCGTAATTTTGTTATCAAACATTGTTTTTTATTTTAATAAATGATAAATGACATATTTAAGGATTTTGTTTGCTAACTATCCCCATTAAATGGATTTTCCGGATTTTCGCTTATCTGACTTTTGGTCCCAGATAGTCCGAATAAGCGGTATTGTACTGTATTCATAGCATCGTCTATATTTTGTTATGTTGCTTAAATGTACATGTGTCGGACTAGAGAGTTTGACAACTGCAAACCAGCATTTGAGAGTTGTTTCCAGACAATAACTTCAGAATGATTGAATTATGCAATGAGCTGTATTTCGTGTTGCCAACTTCCTTTGTTAAATAAAAAGTACAAAACTAGTATTATTACTTAGCTAGCATATTGCTAGGTTGGACGTTATACCGTTTCTTTGAAAGTCAAACATACAAAAAGATATAAAATGGTCCGATATCAAGTCAGCCGGCTCAAAGTTAGCTTAAATGTCTGCACTCGGTAAAATTTCTTTCAAAATTATCGTTCTTACGTTTTAAATTAACCCTGATAAAATGTGCTTTATGTAAGTTTATCAGTATTCATATTCCTTCATAATAAATCCAAACATTTTTTTAATATATTTCAATAAAATTTGGAATATTCAGCGATTATGATTGATTCTACTTAAAAGGACGACGCACCACATGCCATCACTTCACGCATCAAAGTTGCGCATAATTCCAAAAAGTGGCGTTTGCAAGGTGAGGTGTTTAGTGTCAAAATCAGCTCAATCTCTAAATTTTCAAAAGTTTATTTTTTTTATTTTTTTTCAAAATTTGTAATTCTTTTTCTATACAATCATGCCACAAAGCAATTTGAAACAAATTCATTTCAATCGCGTCAAAAATCGCGAGCAAAATCCCGTCTTATTTCAAACCTGCTCAAGCCATGAATTTTCAAAAGTGATTATTTTTTCATAATATGATACAATTATTTTTCTATACCATCATGCCACAAAGTAATTTTGAACAACTTCCTCTCAATGACGTCAAAAACCGCTGCCAAAACCTCGTCTCACTTCAAAACCAACTCAGTCTAAGATTATGCAATATCGCCACAGTAAAAACGTATGGAAATATCATCAACATTATTATAATAAACTGCTTAATCAACTTGATTGTACAAGCTAAGTACATGGCACAAAACTGAGAAATCACATAAAATTAATTGGGATATGAATGGAAAACTGAAATTAAAAAAAAAATGTATGACCGATTTACCTCCAAACTAGCTTAATCCAAATTAGTTAGCTCCTGTTAATAGTTACAGCCGATACTGCTAATTTTAAAAAGAAAAGAAAACACGTCGCATACCGAATGTTTTTCAATCGAAAAAAAAATATCTTGGAGAAATGAATGTGAAATGTTTTGTTTGTCATGTAATTTTTTAAAAACTAAACTCAGCTGGTACTACACGCTTCAATTCATATCTGTTACGAAATGTTGAATTCTACACTGTTAAAAATTCAGGAAGATTTTCTGGTAATTGTTACTGTAAAATTGCATCGCCGACGCATCGCTGATTTTTACGGTAATTTATACCGGAGAAATAAACGATCCCAGCGCCAACTGGTTGCTGTGGCCTACCGAGGAAACCGTAAAATTTTACAGTAACATTTGATTTTTACGGTAATAGTTACTGGCAACATGGATGCCAGTAACAATTACCGTAAATTTTCCGGAAAATTTTTAACAGTGTAAACAAACAAAAATCGTGGGTGCTATGACATCATTTCAGGTTTCCAAATATAAATGTTTTAAAGAAATGTCATTAATTTACGATTCCTAACTACGCGGACTTTAAACATGGCGTAACCACCCATATCGATAACATATTTTCAACGACAGATGTAAATTATGCGTCTTTTTTCTGAATTTTAAAATAGCAATATTCTAAAGAAATGAATGCCTGGATTAAATCTTCTTTACCCTCTTAGAGAGGTAAATATTTTGCAAAACTTCTCACATTTTTCTTCCAAATCTGTTTAAAACCGCTGTAAACATGATAAACGAATATTCTCGTACTCCTGACCTTAAAAACAAATTTTGGAGAATATGCAATTTCCTTATGCGTTATGTCATGTTTACGCCATTTGAAATTGAGTTAAAATCACGTCATGGTACTAAATATATTAGATAAAGAAACTTTAAATTCGTTTTCAAACATTTAAAAACGTGTGCATGAATACCAAAAATAAAATTTTAAGCATTTTATATGTACCAGTTAAAGTTATCGTATAATCTTTAAAAACTAACGTTATTATAACCAGTCACGAACCAAGTGGGTTTCTAGTTTTTATCTGTTTCCTAAGACACTTATTTTTCAAAGTTTTCTTTTTTATTTATTTATTTTAATGAGGTGTAAAATAATTCATTCCTACGCTTTGAAAGTTCTTTTTCGATATTTTAAATATTTTCCTTTCACTTCGTAGTTCGTTGATGGGGAAAATTAATTTGCGTTATTTTGTAGCAAGTCAAAAAAATATTTTTGTTATTATAAAATTATGAAGTTATTGTTATTAACATATTGAATATTTATTGAGACCTTCTAATAAATTTGTATTTTAAATATTTTCTGCAATCAGTCAAGTACAAGCGGGGTAACGTGGATGGGGCAGGGTGAAATAGTTTGTTTTGTTTACTCGCTCAATCATTTGCTAAATCACTTAAGTACTCATTTATTAATTCATTCATTTACATTCTTCCGTTTAGTAATTCACTTATTTATTCATTCATTCACTTATTTTCTTATTCATTCACTCTTTTACTTGTTCATTTATTTTTCTTCATATATTTATTAACTAATTAAATTTTTACTTTATTATTTCAGCACATTTCATTTATTCATTAAACCTTTTATTTAATGATTCATTTGATCAAAAATATTTTCTATAGTTGAATAGAAAATATTTCATTAGAAAAATATTTTATTTTTCACTTTGCCTCATGAAAAAAAAAAGTGAAAATTTTCAACCTTTTTTTGAAAGTGCAAATTACTGCCAAAAACAAATAATACTATTTCAATGGAAGTTTGATTATAAAATAGAATGTTCTGTCTCTGTGTACTGTAATTTTCAAAATAAATTTCCAATTTGTTCATTTTGAAAAAGCTCAGTCATCTTAACCATTTCACTATGCCCTACATTCTCCTATATATTTATTTTCGGCTTTAGTTATTAATATTAGAAGATTTAGTTAGTAATTAAATAAAAAGTAACTAATGGCACATTGATACGTTTTGTCAAATTCCTCGGATATATATATATATATGTGTGTCATTTGCATTAACAAATTTTTTGTCTTCTCTTTTCTGTCCAAAATCGGATAAAAAATCAATATTAATAAGAAAAACCTTATCCTATGAGATAAGAAAAAGTGAGCTTTTTTTTCTGTAAAACTGGTGCAAATTTCATGTTTTTGAATAAGCTTTGACTAAAACAGAAATAAAGATATGTGAACTTTTTTCAATATCCCCTTCAAGGATAAAACAACAAATGAATAAAATTTTGAAGATAATTCTTCATGTTTACTTTCGCTACTCCTGGTGAAACATGCTACTCCGTGTGGCAGTTAAATTATGAGGACTGCTAACTAATTTAAATACTTAAGATATGCGTATTTAAAGGTATTATTATTGCTGCTTTATGTTCAGCAACGAAATGAAAACTTCTTGCGTAGTTGAAAAAAAATGATAAAGTTTACATTAAAGAAGCAATAATAAGAGAATTTTTTTAAGAAAACGAGATTAATATGACATTTAATACTGAATTCAGTGCGCACACTGATAGCAATGAAATACATAAAGGTTTACAGAAAATAAAAATTAATTCTACCAAGTTCATGACGCAGCGAGTTGGTATGGAGATTGTTCCCAATATTGCAGAGATTAATATCCAATAGATAAATGAAAGTGTAAAGCAATATCATCCAAATTACTCTTTCTTTTTACTTCCTTTTACAAAGAAGGAAGTATTGTAGTCGCAAAAATATTTTCACTCAAAAATCGACCTTAATTTCCATTTTACTCACCCCCGAATGAATGCTGAGTTTTTTTTTTTTTTTTTCGACTCGGACCACGCGCGGATAAGTGCCTAAGAACGTATAGACACGCGAAATATTCATTTTGACGATTCCCGAGTTATTTACAACGAGTTTTCTCGTGACGTGCTTATGTGCGTATGTATGTCACATAACTCAAGAACGGTAAGTCCTATAAAGTTGAAATTCGGTACGTAGACTCCTAGTGGGATGCAGTTGTGCACCTCCCCTTTTGGTTGCATTCGGGTGTTTCTAAAGGGGTCTTTTGCCCGTTTTTGAGGGGAAATAATTGTTATTTTCGATGTAAACTCAAGTGGTGTTATAATTTGTCGGACACTTTGCGATATATCACCAGTATTTTGATTGCCAAGTTTTGTCGCCAACTTGGCGAAAAATTTGGCGATTTTATTTCAATTTATTTTTTTAAATCTGGTTTCAATTTGGCTACTGTTGGTGATATTTAGAGAGTAAACTATTGAATCACATTAAAAATGCCAATAATGGGGAAATGACATTAAATTGGAGTAAAAGGAAGTCATGTGATGCACACACACATCAGCTCGTTTCTTTTACTCAGATTGCCGCTCAGTGAATCGACCTCCCTTTACCGACGCCTCGTAACGAACGCTCCTGTGTTAAATATGGTTGGCACTGTTTTTATAACTACTACTAGCTGCGTGCCCGGCGTTGCACGGGCTACTTAAAAAATGAAAGAGATGTCCAATTGATGTTTTTGTATTACTCTGACATCAGTTTCTAAAGCGCTAAGAAGTAAATAAATACGCGTAATGCAAGGTTTGCAAAACACCAGTAGAGCATTTTTTTGTCAAAAATCTCTTTAACGTTAATCATAGTTATCAATGATACAAGTTATGAATATTTTCAATTAGCACAAAAGATGAAAATATATGCATTCTCAACTATAATATGTGCTCACTTTAAACTAAATTAAATCTGATAGAATATATCTGAAATATTTATGTACAATTACAATCAGCTTTTTACATAAAATGACACACACCTTTTGGTTGATTACGTGAAACTAAAGCACCAAGACTAAATAACTACCAATAAGCATTAATTTAATACCAAGTCATCAGATTCCAATTTAGCTTTAGTTAAAATCCTTAAAAGCAATCTTTTTTGTTCAACTCTGTTTCACAAAGAAATCCAAACAGTCTTAATTTAACATGTTCTTTTAACGATATAAACTGTATTTTAAAAAAAGAAACAGGAAGGAAAAAGAGAGTTATTACAATTTGACAATTCACCCATGTGATGGGAAAAAGTCCAACAAAATAAACATAATTAGGCGCACATCCTAAATGTACCAAAATATGAGGCCGGTGAATGATAAACTTACACTACAATCAATAAACATAGCTAAAGAAACAACTTTCATATGTTGAAAAGAGTTAAGAACGTTGAATGTAAAAAATAAAAAAAGGACAGACGATAAAACAAAGGTTAAGTCCTAATAGAGCAACCAATATGAAACTAATTTAAAATGAGATTCTAGATGGAAACGTTGTTTTAAGATTTGGACAGCAGCCAAAAAAATATCTTTTAAAAACAATTATTAGAATTTTACTTGCTCACGCATATGCAAAATGGCAACAGGAAAGAAATAAAAATTCCTGAATAACGTTATGTGAATTAACGTTTTAATTAATATCTCCGCTAATTAAAGTCGCACAATTACGAGATTGGTCCTATTGTTTTCTTTGGAAAATTTCGAATTGATCGGTATCTCGTTTGACTCTCGATTCGCAGCGGTTCTCGAGAAGATCGATCTTCAGACAGACAGACAGACGGACGCGAACAGATTTTAATATATAGTAGATTTTTTTTTTGGGGGGTTTTAACGAACTGTCGCAGGCTCAAAATAAAAACTGATTCAAATGAAAATTTTCCAGCTAAAATAAAGATGATGATCCAGAGGGGGAACATAGCCTTTATAGGTAAGTGCTGCGTTGATCTTTTACGCAGGATAATCACAATTTAGATCTCAATCCGGATATGAGAACAGTTTCTGGGCGGCCATTCCAAGCTCGTCAGATTGCGAGATCGAGATTCTCGCTGGCGTGATCGGTTGTGATGTAGAAATGTCGCAAAGTAGCATTCTAATCTACTCGAACTTAGCTAGCGGCTAGATTCGAGTAGATTAGAATACGACTTTGTGACATTTCTACGTCACAATCGATGACGTGAGCGAGAATCTCGATCTCGCAAGCTGACGAGCTTGGAATGACCGCCCTGATTGAATCACGCTGAGTAGAGTCATTTCTTTCACTCAAATAATTTCTAGGTTAACCTACTTGGAGAAAGAAAGAACAGTTATGATATTTTCTTATATCCACTTTCAAGTCACTTATTTTTTCCTTTTTGCGGTTTCCAATGAAACCGTACCCAACATTGTAAAAACTATTAGCAACAGAGGCCACAAAATTCGATCCTCTATTCTTCAAGCACGCAGCGTTTGCAGAAAGAGCGAAAGGTTGTCCCATTCACTATAGAGCACATAGCAACAATATGTAAAATTTGATTGGTCTTGCGGTCCTGAAATTAAATTTCGTTAACGCATATCGATCATATGCTTATTGGGGTTACATTTTTTCGTGACTTACAGAAGATAAAGCATTGAATCGTAGAATAAGTAACGAAACGTCCACCATCTTGTGGCAGTTTCAGAGCTAAATGTCAGCTTTGATGCATATGAAAGTTTCAAAAAGTAGCTCTTAAATTTTACGTTAAATCCAACATTCCTGCTTCTGATTAAGATATTGCCGATGTCACTTACAAATGTGATTGTGAGTTACTATAAAGATCAGAATTTCTTTCTGGAGAGTTATCTACTTGTCTTTACTAATAATAAAGCTGAAAGTCTCTCTGTATGGATCTCTCGCTCTCCGGATCTTTCTCTCTGTGACACACATAGTGCCTGGACCGTTCGGCCGATTTTCATGAAATTTGGCACAGAATTAGTTTATAGCATAGGAGTGTACACCTCGAAGCGATTTTTCAAAAATTCAATTTTGTTCTTTTTCTATTCCAATTTTAAGAACATTTTTCCGAGCAAATTATCACAACATGGAAGATTCAATTACCAAATTATCATAATATGGAACCGTAACATGGGGAGCAAATGAATATAGAAAATTGGCGAGAAACTCATCATCCATTATTTGTAAATATACATGCGAAACAAATGACCTTCTAATATTCTACTACGGGCAAAGCCGTGCGGGTACCACTGGTTTGTTATAAAAGGGAAGAAAAACCAGTAGACCAGTCAATTATATGCTTTCAAACTATAGCATTAATGGTTTTTAAGGAAATGTATTTTGTTTATTACTAAATCTTACTGCCATTATGGAAAGGTCTTTGATAGCTTCCGAAAAAAGTAAGTTATTTTAAAGATCAACCGTGAACGACATTAGAAGATGAAAAGTTTTTTTTTTTTTTTAATTTACTAACAAGGATACATGAAAAATCATAATTGAAGCTTTTTTGTCTTAAGTTTTGTGTACATTTGGATATTACTATTATCATTGTTTTAAGTTATACGTAAATAAAGAAGTAATAAAAAACAACTGTGTGTCGCCTATCGATTTTTCCTTAACCACGACCATATATATATATATATATATATATATATATATTATATATATATATATATTATATATACGAACGATTTTTATCAAATTTTTTGTGTGTGTTATTAAGTTGTGGCAAGCATGGTTTCGAAGCGCGATGGATCGAATCCGAAACGTTATTGTTAATTAATTAATTAATTTAAACATTGGATGATTATATCTCACAAAT
This sequence comes from Uloborus diversus, assembly GCF_026930045.1. NCBI lineage: Eukaryota > Metazoa > Arthropoda > Arachnida > Araneae > Uloboridae > Uloborus > Uloborus diversus. The sequence goes on along the minus strand of NC_072733.1, from coordinate 214,373,556 downwards.
GATTAATATTTATTTTAACCTATTGTTGAGCGAGAACTCAAATAAATATTTAACCCGTTGCCAAAGGACAATAAGAAAGCCAGCTCTGCTTTTTGTAATGAAATTTCTCTGTGATATGTCAATTGAGAAAAGATAAAACGTAGAGGGAGAGAGTGAAGCCTTCATTTCACTTGAAAGCAACGATTTTAGGTCCAGTGATATATTTTAAAGTAAAGTACTGGAAGGTTCACGCAAAACGTGTGTTCTGTTGTCGTAGTTGAACCATGTGACCGGATCGGAGCTTTAGGTTTTCCTAACCAAATGATCAGAAAGTACTGTACCTAGCAACATTTGTTTCTCGGTTCAAATCCATCTGAGTTTTGGCACCAATCTTAAGAATACTTTAAGGATTATCTAACTAATCAGTACATTATTAAAGGAAAATATGATGGAATTTAAAGACGAAACAAATTTTATGTTCGTCCAGATCGTACAACAGAGTAGTTCTGTACACAAAAGATCACTGCAATGGAAGATCTTTATCTTTGGTGGAAAGAACAAATTAGGCAATATATGAAGTTTAAAAAGTTTTCGTTCAAAATATCGGACCGCTAATCGGTCGAAGTTGGCTTCGCTCACTGTTTGGCTGCATTACAGTAACGTGGTGGCTTGGTGACTTTGGCTATAAACAATAGAGTTGCGTGGTCATTTGTTTACATTTTAAAGCTACTGTTAATGTAATTTATTGTATTTTTTGTTTATTTGGCGAAATATTACAAATTGTAAAGAATTGGTTTTCGTGTTTATAGAATTTTTAGTCATTTTAGTTGAAGAATGTGTTTATTTTACATCAGGAGGGAGAGGGGATGAGTGATTTTCGCTTATTCAGAGAACTGTTTTTATCCTTTTCATTTTTCTAAACGATATCCTTTCGATTGTTTTATTCTTTTTCATATGGGTGATGTTGCAGCGGGATTTCCCGTTTGTTCTAGATGTGTAGTTAGATTTTTGCACTTAAACTCTGAGGTCCCTTTTTATCCTTTGAGTATGGCTGAAGGAACAAACCATCAAGTAAGGGAGAAAAAATAGTTAATAAAACAACTGCTCAGTGGACATTAGATAAATCAAGTTGTAATAAAATATACGCATTCTGGCACCAAGCAGCTTAAAACACTTTCTTTTTACTAATTTTTTTCAACAAAACTATTCAAACACTTGATAGTTTATTGATAATTTTTAACTTTTCAATTTATAAAGTTTGAACAGAACAACGTCAGTCGAATCCCCTAGTATATATATATATATATATATATATATATATATATATATATATATATATATATATATATATATACACACATCTGTGTGTGTGCGTGCGGTGTGTGTTTAACAAATAAATCCATTTGTTTACAGAGAGTAATAATACTTTCTTCATTAGAATGTAACTTACAAGGTAAGCTAAAATTACGAAAATATACTAAAATCTGACTTATGTAAAAGAGTGGTTAACAGAAATCTCGTTTTCTACTATGCAAACAGCTAGATTTCTGCTAGAATTCCCAATTGTATAATTTCTCAATAAGAAATAATTTCAAAAGTGCTTTGTTAATAGCAAAAAAGGAAACTGTTCGAAACACCAAGGGGGAAAAAAGATTTGTGCATCGCAGTTCTTGTAACGATTCAAATGCCACTAGAACAGAGCGAAGCATGCTACGCACCAATTACTTCTTTTCAAGCGGGAAAACATTAGATGAAATGGTTCGCTTCAGAAACCATTTAACTGGATAGTGCTTGAAAAGAAAAACAATTAACAGCCCAGCACGATTGGGTGTACGCTTTTAGTTGAAAGCAAAGCTGAAATATAGATTTTTTAAGCATTCGAAAAAAAACTCGAAACATTGATTTATTTTCTTATCTCTAAAGGTATTGAAACACTTTCTAATGCTCTTTTTAAAAGCTTGAATGACATATATTTATAAGTCCAACAACCGTTACAAAGTAAGTTAAATCATATATTATGTTTGGCATCACAATACCGAAGCGGTTGTTATCAAAACGATATTTAAAACTGAAGAGCGAGCAGAATGTGTTTACTCCCAATTTACTCGATAAGATAAGGCTTACAAATGTATGGACTCGTTAAACGCTTCAAAAACGTGTGTTTTACTGCAGTTAGAGGGACCATTTTCTGAACCTTACCGAAAATGTCATAAGCCAAATGGTAAAAATATATCCAAAATGCCACTTCGGCTGTAATAAAAATACATCATTCCAAGTTTTTCTTTTTGTACACAGCAGTCTCTTCTTCTCGGCTGTTACATGTAGAAAGCGGATTGCCCTTGCATTTTTAAGCGTAACTGAAACGCACGCGCATACTTCATTCATAATCATGTTTTCTATCTTCTCTGCTTTTATTGCGTTCTATGGTTAAACAAACCAAACAATAAAGTAAGAAAAAACAACGTTAAAAAAAGCACAAATTGCCAATTACAGCAGACACGTGTTTCGGCGTTACAGGGAACGCCTTTTTCAATGCAAAAAGTAATGAACTTATGGATGAAAAGACATCCGACGTCTTTCTTCTTGTCTTTTTATCCATAAGCTCATTACTTTTTACACTGAAAAAGGCGTTCCCTGTAACGCCGAAACACGTGTCTGCTGTAATTGGCAGTTTGTGCTTTTTTTTTAACGTTGGTTTTTTCTTACTTTACTTTTCAGCACAAAGATATTTATTTATCAAACCAAACAATATTAACTATAAATAAAAGGTAGTAGATTTTAAAATATTATGAATTAATTAATTATTGAACAAACATACTTTTCTTTTTTGGTGATTTATTTAGCCGATTATACGCAATTTAATTATATGTAGACATGTTTTTTTTTAATCATTCAACTTGAAACTCGTTATTTACTACAGTCAAACATTTTAAATGTTTACTTGTATATGGTGAGCTGTGTGCATAGCTAAGTAAATGCAAAATTAAAACAAAACAAAACGAAAAATGAATGTTTCACTTCTATAAAATATTTTATACATCTATATATATATATAAATTAATGTTTGTCTGTATGTCATCCATGAACTCAAAAACTACCGGGCAGATTTGGCTGAAACTTTCACCGTTTGTTATTTTTGGTACTGGGAATATTTATAGACCAGTTCGAAAAAAATCCGATCGATAGTTCCTTTTTTATTCCAATTTAAGTCACAATCCATTGGATAAATAAGAATAAAATTATCGGCAGCAGAAATTAATTCGCGTGAAAGATCTCATTGATAAGAAGTTAGCTGTTGCCATTTTTCTTGAGTTTGAACAAATAAATTCTTTCTTTATTGTTTTATGGCTTTTCATGCAACGGGGGGATTTAAAACTTTTTCTATTTGATATTTTTTAGCGATGGATTGATCTTGCAAACTGCGTGAGTACAAAATTTGAGTATAGACACGGCTTCACTTGATACCTGGACCGATTATTATGAAAATTGCTTTATATATGTATTTTTCCACGGAGAAGGTGCATAATATGCTCATTGAAGCCACTCGCCACCAGGTGGCACTGCAGAGTAGCAACTTCTGCCCCGTTCAACCGATTGTCATGAAAATCAGTATAATGATGTATTTTTTGTTGGCGTAGCAACGCGCGTAGGGTACAGCTAGTAATATATATATATATGTAATCGGAAAGTTGCGCTGTGATGTTTTTTTTCTCTTACTTATTAGTAGTTCTAGTAAAATTTATTTAAAAAGTGATGTGAGCAATAAGGAAAATATTTCATCATATTAAAGGCGATTTATATCTTTTAGTAATACATACAGCTAAGCAGCATCAGAAAAACATTTTCGAAATTTTATATTTAAAGGGCTATAGCCGATTTATGTTCACCAGCGGTTTAAACTACTGGGTATTAAATCGTGTTTCCTCAGCTTTTACCTTGCTAGACTTCAATGTGATTTTAGACAATAATCCGATTACAGGTATTGTTTCTCAGGAAACATGATTTACTGCGCGAATCCTTTCCACCAGTGATACTCTAGTACTTCAATTCTATTTCAAATAGATTCCATACATTTCAAAAGAGCCTGTTAAAACGGTTGTGCTACGTAATTGATGTGATTGCCATTTATCAGATAATCCATTTAAGGCTCAGATGTTATTCAGGCTACTCATCTGTAGACTCTAGAAATGGAACTTAGCACTGGAATGAGAAGTATTGAACGGAGTCCGATGTGAAAGGGGGGAAAGATTTCGCTAGCTTAATACCAATGTTTTGCTTTTGTTTTGTCAGTATACTTTGCAAGCTTCTTTTTTTTAACTGTTTTTTTTTCTCTCGTTTCTTTTTACTTTCTTTTACAAAAAAGGAACTATTGTATTCGCGAGAAAATTTTCACTCAAAACCGACCTTAGTTTCCATTTTGCTATTCCCCGAATGAATGTTGAGTTTTTTTTTCATCCCGACCACACGTGCATATATATATATATATATATATATATATATATATATATATATATATATATATATATATATAGATACCTAAGACCGTATAGACGCCCGAAATATCCATTTTGACGATTCCCGAGTTAATTATAACGAGCTTTCTCGTGACGTCTGTATGTACGCATGAATGTGCGTATGTGTGTATGTACGTCGCACAACTCAAGAACGGTATGTCCTAGAAAGTTGAAACTTGGTACGTAAACTTCTAGTGGGGTATAGTTGTGCACCTCCCCTTTTGCTTGAATTCGGGTCTTTTGCCCCTTTTTGGGGGGAAATCATTGTTAATTTTGATGCAAACTCAAGAAGTGTTATAATTTGGCGGACAATTGGCGATATATCGCCAGTCTTTTGGTCGCCAAGTTGTGTCGTCAACTTGGCGACAGATTTGGCGATTTCTTTTAAAAATCTGGTTTTAATTTGGCCTCTGTTGGTGATTATTTAGAGAGTTAACTACTGAATCCTCCCCCCTCATACTGCCCCTTTCACGCCAGCTCAAATACTGATCTTTTCTCTCCATCGTACCTTGTAAAAGAACCTTGTTCTGGCGCAATGCTCTCTCCCGATCCGTATCCGTAATTACATTAAAGTTGCCAATAATGGAGAAATAACATGAAATTGGTGTAAAAGGAAGTCATGACATCAGCTCGTTTTTTTCTGATGATGTTCCTGGTATCCTGCACCGTAAGAAGACATAGAAACTGGGTAGCTTGCAGACTCAGTAAATGATTTTCTTTTTTGGACTATATAAAAAGTTTACTTTGTCATTACAATGTCAAAAATCAACAATGCAAAATGACTTCTAGTTTTATGTACCATAAATTTTGCTTTATCTACATAAGATATATTGGAGGGATCTAGTTTTCTGTGAAATAATTCATCTTTCTTGTAAAAGTAACTTGAAAAAATCAAATACTTAAAAAATAAGCTGGTGACTTTTCTTGCCTTACTAACAACAAAGTAATTATCTGCTTTTGATAAAAAATTGTGTTTTAAACATTTTTGCATATAAATAACTCATTAGATTAATAACTGTGGCCGTTTTCTTCGGCATTTCCCATAGTCATTACTCTCCATAGATGGCTGAGTTATAAAATATTTTTCAAATTTGCCCTTCTTATATTGGTCTGAGAAAAAAAAGTAACTATTCATTGTTTTTTTTTTAATTTAAAAAATCCATTATAGACACATTTTTAAATATGGAAAACATTTTAAACTTTTTTTTTTTTTTTTTTGTGAAAATGTAATTCCAAAACCTTAACATTTTTTTTTTCTTTTCAGAAACTATTAGACTTGTTTTCTACTAAAAAGTACTAAGATATATTTTTACTTGTAAATAGAGCGCCAGAAAAATATGACTAAAATCGACACCATCTGCGTGAAATGGTTAATATCCTTTCTGATTATCTATCTTGATCTTGAATCTCTTTTCTTTGATAGTAAGAAAAATTTGACCAGATAAAATAGTATTTAAAATTTGGGGGTTTGTGTTACATTTTACAAAGTGAAATCACTTCTTTTGATACATCAACAGATATTGAAGCAAGCTCCAGTCTTTTCACTCTAGAGTGATCCTTAAAAATGAACTTTTGAAATTTTTACGGGGCATCCCTCGCATTTTGTTCTTTGTCGTAAAGTAAGACTTCCTTAGAAATTCGTCACATAAAAAACGATTTTTAGGAGTCGCTACCTAACTTCAAAATTTTGAAAACACCGGTTTTTTTTTTTCAGTTTTTTAATACATTTTACATAAACTGGTAAATACGCAATAAAAGTCAACACCAACTCCTGAATTCAAGAAGGTTGCATTTTCTCTTTTATACAAGGTCAACTCATATTCAGCTTTTATATTTAGAAATGAATTTTTATGATCATAAGCTCAAAACGAACTGGCTATTGGTTTTACAAAAACACTGAAAAGATCAGGGTGCGATCTATCCAAGTACAAGCAACAAATAATTCGGTAGCTGAGAATGAGAAGCAATGAAAATACTGTTCAAGATTTGAAAAAAAAAAATGATCAGGCTGATGTTCCTTTGACATTATTAGAATAGAAAATTTTTAGAAGACATTGTAAGTTTAGGAGCAAAACTAGCCATCGACTGGCAATCATTGTTTCCGGAAACAATTACGAAAAATCAAAACTTTATTAAGGATCAGAAGAAGCAATCGCTTCATCTGCTTACGAATCAATTAGAATCCTGGTGTAGTATGGCTCTGATATTTTGTAGTAAGTTACCGCCCTTATTGACCAGGGCAAAAGGCAGAAATACTTAAAATACACCACCAGCTCAGTTATTCCATCCGAGGACTGCAGTTTCGTGCTTTTTAGCACTCATCAGCCCGGAATAGGAATCACATGAGCTGGAGGCGAAAAACCTCTTAAGGAAGCCGTGACAGCCAAACAAACTGGTAGCTAATGTAGAATTAGCACACCAGATGAGTGACCGCAACAAAGGTGCGGTTCAACTTTTTGAGTTGAGCCAAACTATAAACTAATGGCCAAGTCACATGAGTGTGTTTTTAAGCAACTTTGTTAACCCCAGGAACACGTGTCCTTATTGAGGAAAAGATAAATCCTTTCTTTGGATCGCTTGGAGTGTTACAATTTTCTACAAATTGTGCTAAAGGCAGATGTAGCCTAAAATACTGATTATCAAACAATTTTAAACATTTGTAAAGTTCAATCAATCATAATAATTTTCAAACTGCCACATCTCATGCTTCAATTCATGAGAAAGCGATTACAAATGCATGAGTTTTGTTGAGCTCAACAAAAAATTAACTTAAGAAGCTTCAACCTCGAGACGGCTATAAAATATTTTTGGAGATCACCATCATATTTCTTGGACGAAATATCAAATAAGAAGGATGCCTCAGAATTCTTGGGGCTCTCTCGTGCTCAATCGAGAGGAAAAGAAATTTTACTTTCTAAAAAAATATAGTTAGATATCACATTTTGAACTGCCGTACAAGAAAAATCTGGAACTCGTAACAGATGATCGCGTTGGTTATAAAATATTGTGTGAAGAGTTGTTTTCAAGCAGCAGCGGCTTGTCCCCCCCCCCCCTTCCCCTGAAAACCAGATCTTAAAAAAAGTGTAAAAAGCTTTGAGATAATGAATTCTGAGGTTTTGAGTGAGTAATGTTAAATTTATTGGATATTTTTGGCGCTGCTTTTCAGGGGAACTCTTAGCCCATACGTTTTTTGAAGATCAGGTCTCTCAAGAAACGAAAGGGAAAATGGTGGACCCTTCAAAAACAGAAGAAAGAAAACCTTTTAAGGGATCCCAAGTACATCAGATCCTAATGCAGCTTTAAACGAGCTGAAATGTTCATCACATGACTTCCTTTTACACCAATTTAATGTTATTTCCCCATTATTGTAATTTTAATGTGATTCAATAGTTAACTCTCTAAATATCACCAACAATGACCAAATTGAAACCAGACTTTAAAAAAATAATAATAATAAAAATTGCCAAATTTTCGCCAAGTTGGCGACAAAACTTGGTGACCAAAAGACTCGATATATCGCCAAGTGGCCGCCAAATTATAACACCACTTGAGTTTGCATCGAATTAACAGTGATTTCCTCCAAAAAAGGGGCCAAAGACCCCTTTAGAAACACCCTAATGCAACCAAAAAGGGAGGTGCACAACTAGACCCCACTAGGAGTCTACGTACCAAATTTCAACTTTCTAGGACAGACCGTTCTTCAGTTATGCGACATACATACGCACATACATACAGACGTCACGAGAAAACTCGTTGCAATTAACTCGGGAATCGTCAAAATGGATATTTCAGCCGTCTATACGTTCTTAGGTATATATGCACGTGTGGTCGGGGCGAAAAAAAACTCAACATTCATTCGGGAGTGAGCAAAATGGAAATGAAGGTCGATTTTTGAGTGAAAATTTTTTCCCGAATACAATGAAATGCTCCCTTTTTGTAAAAGGAAGTAAAAAGGTCCGTATAACTTTGTACAGTTATATTTCAATATTTGGGCATTATACTAGCACTTATTGCGATTAGATTTGCGTCTGCGGTGACTCACATAGTGACGGCGTTATGTCTGTTTGTTGTCTATGTGATTGGCTAGAAATTGAAGAGATTTCGCCAAGGTGGAAACAATTTCTCCTTAAATTTTGCGGCAAAAATAAATCGCCAAAAATGTAGCCATCATGGCGAAATCATTTCAATTTCTCGCCAAGCCCATAGGCAACAAACATATATGATGCCATCACTATGTGATTCACCGCAGCTCGCGAATCGAGTCGCCATAGGTGCTAATATAATGCCTAAATATTGAAATATAACTGTTAAATAATATGTAAGTAATGTTTAATAGTAGTAATACAGGCGAGCACCATTTCAGTTTCAGTGCCGAATCCTCTTCCCATAAACTTAACCTTCCAATCTAAACTGTTCCTATGTCGAATCAGTACCGGGCAGTAGTTTCCGAATTGGCTGACATATCTTCTCTTGGGCCCAGATAGTTTTTTTTTTTGCTAATAGTGAATACATTTAAAAAAAAAAAAAGTAAGTTGTACAGAAAGGTCGATTATCTGTAGTTATTTTGTGGTTGACCAAGAACATTTATTAATTAACTGCAAGGGCTACCCCCCCCCCCCTCCTACTAAGAATTATATTTTTATCTGAATAATAGTCTTATTACTCTTTATCTTATGTTTTGTAATCACTTACATTTTGAGAAAAAGCTTTTAACCAAAGTAAATTCATTAATTGACCGCTTTGGTCAATTAATAAAACTAATAGAAATTTAGAAAACTAGTAGTTGTCTATCCTTTAATTCCAACATAAATGATAGGTTTTAAATGATTTGTTTTCTTTACTTGAACACTGAAAATCAGCATCTCACAATAAATAAACCTGTTGAATTAAAAGTTGACATCAAACCATGCGATTTAACAGTTCATCACATAACATCTCTTGTTTGTACTGAAAGTGACTTTCTTGAAATTTTCTAGATGCCTTTGTAAGTGTTCCGGTAATACTTGCAATCAAAACTTGAGTTACAACTAAAAATTATAACGGGGCATTCCATAAGATGCTAGAAATTTTCTTCAGCCAATCAAATACATAATATCTACTTATTTATTCGTGTTTTTTATATTTATACTTCCTTTTACTAAAAAGGAAGTAATGTATTCGCAAAAAAAAATTTCACTCAAAAATCGGCCTTAATTTCCATTTTGCTCACCCCCGGATGAATGTTGAGTTTTTTTTCGACCCGACCACAAGTGGATATATGCCTAGGAACGTACAGACACCTGAAATATCCATTTTGACAATCCTTGAGTTAATTACAAGAAGTTTTCTCGTGACGTCCGTATGTATGTGTGTATGTACATATGTATCTCGCATAACTCAAAAACGGTATGTCATAGAAAGGTGAAATTTGGTACGTAGACTCTTAGTTGGATCTAGTTGTGCACCTTCACTTTTGGTGGCATTCGTTCCTAAGGGTGTCTTTTACACCTTTTTGGGGGGAAATCATTGTTAATTTCAATGCTAACATAAGTGGTGTCATAATTTGTCAAACACTTGGCGATATATCGCCAAGCTTTTAGCCGCCAAGTTTTGTCGCTAACTTGGTGAACAATTTGGGGATTTTTTTTTTAATCTGATTTTAATTTGGCCAATGTTGGGGATATTTAAAGAGTTAACCACTGAATCACATTGAAATTGCCAATAATGGGGAAATAAATATGTGTAAAACGTTTTTTTGCTTCGGTTCGCAAGAAACTAGGGGTGAAAATATTTAGTGTTTCCTTGCTTACTCTAAGGCGTTATTATCATTAAATTGGCGTAAAAGGAAATCATGCGATGCAAACATCAGATCGTTGTGTTACAGTGTATTAGTGGCAGATCTCTCTATACGGCATAAATGCTATTGATGCTTTCGAAAGGTATGCAGCGTGAAATGTGTGAAAAGAAACTTTTTGGTGTAATTCTGTTGTAAAAATTTTATTTTTCTGAAAGTATTTTAGAATACAGTACTAATATTTTGCATCGTAAGATCAATTACGGTAAATATGATATTTAAAAAAAAAGATACTTTCCGAGAAAAATATTTTTTTTCGAAAGATTCATTCGAAACAACTTAATGCTCTATATGTAGAATACTAGTACATATTTTAACTAAAAACCACAACAGTATGAGCAAAATTGCCTTAATAAATTTAACAGTTCTCTCAGTGGGATTTTTTTCTAGCATTCCTTTAAAAGTCACATTGTTATTTATTTATTTATCTATCTGCTTCTCTCAAAACAAGCACTTGCGTTCATAGGATCATATATTTTTCTTATTACCTTTTTTGTGAAGATTCTCGGACAGAAGAAGAAATCTGTAATATTTTGGAATAAGCAACTAGACATTTCTCTCAAAAGTTATTGCTCATATTTGTGCCTTTACTTAGTAATTGCTTTATTCAGTTTTGTTTATTGAAGATTTTTACTCTATAAATTTTTTGCTGCAATTTAGAAACCGTATTTTTAAGAAGGGGAGTGTTTCGAAATACATAAAGATTCAAACGGCAAGATTGAATCCATTGAAAAGGTTTCAGTAAATATTTCTTTTTAGAAAGTTTGTTTTTTCTAGAAAAAAAAAAAGATTTTTTTCCTTCTGAAACTATTAGCTTACAGAAAGGAGCTGTGTTTACTTAAATATTCTTCAACGTTAAACTTAGCCCAACCGAGATACATACGTAGTACTGGTCTTGAAAAAGGAATTGATGTATCTACCCCTTGATTAAAACAAAGAGGTTTTCAAAATCAAATTTAGAGTTTTAGAACCACAAAACTAGTTGTAACTTTAATATTTATGGGGGTGGGAGAGCTGCAGTAGCGTTTAGATGTTTTCAAGATATTGAAAGCATAGATGCTTTCGTCCATAAGCTCATGTCTTTTGCATTGAAAAAGGCGTTCCTTGTCCCTACGAAACACGTGTCTGCAGCAATCTGCAATTTGTGCTTTTTGACGTTGTTATTTATTACTTTATTTTTCAGAACAAAGGTAGTATTTATTTATTTAATAATAAATAAAATATTTTATACTATTTAAAATAAAAGTAGCCAATGTACTAAGAAAAACTAGGAATTGTTTATAACAGAGATTTATTTTATTTATTGATTTATTTATTCATTATTATTAATATTATTTTGATGTGGCCTAAAAATTTGTAATTCTTATGTTATTGTAATGGAAACTCTGAGCCGTGAATATAATCTTTTATTATAATGTAATTTTCCTACTCTTTTAGCGAGTTCTTCATCTATTAAAACTACTCCTGGATTTCATTTCGCCGTTCCTCGGATTTTCCAATCTAAAGCTAAGTTATTTATTTATCCTTTTATTTATTTATTTATTTATTTTTTTTTTTTTGCAGAAGGAAAATCTTGTCGCATATTATTTTGTATTCGTTTTATCCTTTTGTTTCTCTATTTTTACAGACAATAAGTTTTTTAGAACCTTATCTGGTGATTTATTTATTTAGTTATTTATTTGAAAAAAACTATTTACGAAACCTCGTTAAATAGGAAGTTTAAATCAAATCATTTGTGAATATTTCAAAACTTTAATTCTTTTCGTCTTTTATAAACGTCATTTTATAGTGGGTTTTTCTTTTAAACACAGGTGCCCTTGTTCTAATGTAGGTTTGCTTGATTTATTTATTTTGGGAACCTGATTCATGCCTTTTTCTTGCATCGGTTTACATTTCATTCTTTTACATTTTTGTCATCTATTGTATTTTAACTTTACTGTACAAGCTCACTTATTTGGTTTCTAATGACGATAAAACACTAAAAAAACATCAAGTTCAAACATTTCCCCATTGTTAGTGTGGAATCCAAAACTTGTTTCTTCAAATATCTCAAAAACTCATTTCTGCTGATACTGCCCTTTACCTTTCCACCGCAGAACTGTGCTCATGAAACATTGTATAAGTACTTTAAAAAAAAGTTTAATAGCCTAAAGTTAAATCAGCTTTAAAAAAATGTAAAAAAGCTATCGCTCCAAAATGGAAAGTCCGAGTGTATAAAAATAGCTTGAGACTAAAATATAAAGTATCTTCAGCAAAATCGAAATCGTAAAAGTTGTTTTTTCACAACTGTCTTTGCGAGAAAGAAACGTAAAGCGTCGAATATATTTCGATATTACGAGTGTATACGAAAGTGATTTCGAATGACGAAAAATCATATTAATTGAAAATACGGTGATAATGAAAGCACGTGTGTGTGTAATAATATCGTATAATAATATCGTGTAATAATATCGTAACCGTATAAAATCTTGCAGTGATCGTTCATACCACTACTACAAAATAAATAAATAGGAGGTATAAAATATACTAAGGAACAAAATGTGAGAAACAAGATATCCTATAACATGCAATTTAATTAATCTCCTTAATTTTTAACTTACCACGCGGTTTTTAAGGAACAGTTCTTAGATCGCTTAAAAAAGGAAAAAACCCTTTTAAAGATAAGTTACATAAACTATATTTTAAGTTCTAAGCGAGCATAAAACTAACAAAATTGTTATGCTTTTCATTAAAGACGTAATTTTCTTTAATCCTAAAAATAACTATTGATGAAAAGTTGTTTTATTTTATCCATAGCAAGAAGAATTGTTCGGAAAAATATATAAATGCATTTGAAAATTAAGAGTGAAGTATAAATGGTTAAATTTGTCACTAATGTATCACACTTCTTCGGAAAACTTTTAATTTTTTCAAAATATTGCACTTATATTTTGTTTCGTGAAAAGCTACGATTTTTACTCAGTATTATTAATAGCTACATTTCGGCTGAATTCTTTATCTATGGTTTTTTTTTCTTTTAATCATGCGAGTCGAAATGTAAAAGGATTAATCATTCATGAAGATCAAAGATGAAAAATGTTGCATTCGAAATACGAAAGGTTCGTTGATAAATCAAAGCAAATGAGCGTTTTAATGTTTAAGGATTCAATGGGCCACTCACGTAACATTTTTTAAAACTGTATTTAAACATTGCATGTTTTAATTCTATCACTGCACATGCGTTATGTTGGTCAACAAATTTGCTTTTTTTTTTTTTTTTTTTTGTTTCCTCATGTATTCGTGTATTTTATGTATAACCATTAAGAAGTATTTACCGTTTTCTAATATGTCGTTTCAAACTGCAAGTTAGAATGAAACTCGTACAAATCAGGTTACTTACTCATCAATCAAAACTACTTTAAAATCCCAAAGATAAGCAAGAAAAGCACCACTTTGGTAAAAGCATAAATCATAAAAACACTTTTAAAAGCACAAAAATTGAAATTCAAAAGGGAAAATTTTAAATTTAAAAGCTCAAAAATTCTCAAAACTTCAAAATTTAAAAATTTATGAGTATATAAAAGCTGGAAGCATATTGTATGAAGATTGTGTGATGAGGACATAAGCTCTTCAGCAAAAAGTACAAAACATCTCACCATCCTTTAAACTCGGGGTCTAGTCCTTGATTTTTAAGTAGGTGGGATTAATTCATTTTCCAGTCCTATTCATACAAGTATTAAGCATTCACTAGAGTTAAAACCCCGCAACCTGGTTAGTTGTTTCGCTAGGCAGTCATATCTAGTTCCTAAAGCTGGCTACAGCTTCTTTGCGTGATTTTTGAAAAAGAGTCATAGATTGCTGGTCGTGTCCCAGACTTTGTCATTGCCTACTTCATAACAAAATCTTGTTCCGTACTGTTCTCTTCAAGGACTCAATAGTAATTTAACATTGTCCACTGTCTAAGATAAACTTCGGTCCCTTTCTGGGACATTAAATCAGTGTTTTTATATCCGTCAATTCCGGCTTGCGATGAGTTATCCATTAGAACTTATATGTGTTTGCCATTACAATGAGAAACTTAATATCAAGTTGCAATGTAGTCATCACTGGTGGAATCAGACTGTCTCTTTCAGGCTATTGTCTCAACGACCGATAAGGAATTTACCTGAACAACGTCTTTTGAAAAGGACTCCGTGTTAGTTTTTCCACTGCTAAAACACAGCAGGAATTTCTACTATTTTTTGTTTTGCAAATAAAATAAACTAACCCTTAAACACCTTTATGAATTATTTCAAATCCTTTTTTGAATAATTTTTAAAATAGGTTGAGTACTACTACATATAATTGATTTTGTTGTTTATCGTAAACGCGGGCTACTTTGACCCTAGGGTACTTCTTTGGCCCAAATTGAGGAAAATGATACAGCGTTCTCTGTAAACCTTCAGGAAGCAATTTTTAAACATATTTTGACAGAATCTGTTGGAGAGAGTAGCAAGACCTCAATAATGTATACCAAGCAGTTTGGTAGCTCTTTACAATAGTGGTTTTGTGTTCCTTGTGCTAACATGTGTATTTTTAACCTCTCAGACTTTTCCATGTAGAAGCAATTATATATCAGCTAAGCATTTGTAAAATACATATTTAAGAAGACGATTCAATACTTCATGCAGTAGCATAGTTGTATTTCTCATTTATGTTAAGGTTTTCATTTAAAAATTTCAAAGTAACAGCATATATTCTAACATAAAAATTACAACCAACTTTGGCCCAACATAAAAACTTGAAAAAAATCCGTCAGAGAGATTTGGAAAAGTAAAGAAAAGCTAAAAATAAAACTCTATACAGGAAAAACACAAGAAAAAGCAGGAATTCTCAGCAACGGATAAAGAGAGCGATAACAGGCTCAAATCATCAAGATTTAGTTACGTGGTTTTTATTATGGAAGATGAAGAGGAAGTTGAAGTTGTAGGAGGTTTAGAAAAAGTTGACCCAGTTCCCCCAGTTGCATCTACTTCATAAAAATTTTGTTAAACTTCTTGGATAGTAACGGAATCGCTTTCAGGGGCGGTGGTCGCGCTGTGAAACCACCAATTTATAAGAAAATTTCTCTTTTTTTTCCAAATGTTTTGAATCAAGATCGCTTGTGTCCTCTTCTTTTGAGTTCAATGAACAAAATGAGATGGCAGAATAACAAAAAAATATTATTTTCGTAGGCTCAATTTCTTGTCCAAATCATCAAATTTTGAATTTTTCGTTGATCCCAAAATTGGAATTTTGTTTCAGATTTTAAAATTTTTAATTAGCGCTAAAATAGTGAATCATTTTTCTTGGTTTTACCTGAGGTACTCAATCATATTGTTCTAAATGATTGAAATTCATTTTTACATGTGTAAACATGTTTTTGTCTTTCCCCAGGTGGGGGTGTGAACAAATGGAAACACCACCCCCAGCGAAAAAAAGTTGCCAAAAAAAATTTTTTAACTGAAAAATCTATGTCTTGATGATCAAATAAACCTACTTGTGGTGTTTTTTCTTCATATTTCTCAAAAATTAATGATGCGCCCCTGAAAGGGGTAGAATGGAAGGAACTTGGGATTCCAGGGATAGCTTTGAGTGAGAGAAGGAACTAATGTTGAGAGTATAGAAGGCATCAACACGTTTCGGAAGTGACGGAAATTTAGGATCCTTATTTTTACGAATGGTATTATCTAAAATTATTCAACCTCCAAAACTAATGAAAACATGAATGTTCTCCGTCGGTAATTTCTGAGACAATAACTCGGTATGCACACACATTATATAAATATGTTAAATTTTCCTTAAAACATTTATGTGCGACTCAAACTTATTGTAAAATGCATTTTTCTTTCAAATAAAAAGTTCTTCCTATGAACACACGTCTATCGTTGGCTCTAGTTAGTTCTACAATAGTTTTAAATAGTGAAAACCACTTCGGGCCAAAGAAACCTAAACTTAAGGGTAATATTTGCCCAAATAAAAAGCAATTAAAAGGGGGTAAAAATACACTGGCCTCAAAAAGTTAAGGTACAATCTTTTTTTTTTCCTTTTTTTTGCGTCTAATTTGCAAATGTATGAATGTAAAACAAAGAGTTTGGAGGATATGATTATGAAATAGTTTTTTCTTAAATGCTTCATAGAAATTTGTATAAGGGTATTGCAAAAACGATTTATGACAAAAAAAAGCATCTTTGCGGAAAATTCCATTCTTGGAGAAAACAGCACATCACAGTGTTATGCAGTAAAATGTCATAGAAACAATACAAAAATGGGTTCTAATAAAGAATGTGTCCCCTCTAATTTGAATGCATTGGCGGCATCGATTTTTCCATGCGGTTTATTAAGTTGTCAGACACCTGAATAGGATGCGAAGACCATACACAGAGTAAGTCTTGTTCCAGCTCATGTCACGATCTTGGAGGAGGATTTAAAACAGCAACCTGTCTGCCAAGATAGTTCGAAAGATGTTCTTTCGAATTTAGGTCTGGAGATCGATCTGGCCATTCCGTTTGTTCCAAACCATGATCCTTAAGATACTCTCAACAATCTAAGCTCGGTGAGGTCGTGTATTATCATCCATCAGAATGAAGTCATTACCAATAGCACCAGCATATGCGCGGACATATCTCATGACGATATCTCAGACCAGTCAGAGTTCCTCCATGAAACACATGCAGGTCAGTATGACCACCGAGCGAAATCCCTGCCCAAATCATGTGTGTGTGTGTGATTCCACCACCTCTATAACTGTGTCTTTCAACAGTGTTGGGTTGATGGTATCGAGTGCGCTGTTCCCTCCAGATCAGTAGACGCTACGATTCACTCTCCAATGCAAATCTGGACTCGTCTGTGAACAGCACAGAAGCTTCGAAAAACATGTTGTACCTTAACTTTTTGAGGCCAGTGTACTTTGAAACAAAGTGATCAATATTCAAAAATGAAATTAAGAGAACTCTAGATGCGTAAAATATGTTTCCACAGCTTGGAAATATGAATAGTTACAAAATTCTTGTGTGAGAGAAGATGAGAAAAGTTCCAAACTGTAGGCCGAAGAAGCCCGCGTTTACGGTACCCAAAGAAAGCATGAGACATTTAAAACAATTAAATGTGTTTGTTTAATTCTTTGAAATGACCAATTGTTGAGACACAAACACACAAATCCAAATTATTCAGATGATGTAAATGCACATTTATCAGATGAACTGAATATAAATCGGACGTTTAGTATTAAAACCAGCTCAATTCATGAATTGGACTAATAACTTTTTTATCTGTGATTTGATGCTTTTTAAATTTTACTATCCCGCTACAAAGCAATTTGGAACATATTGAAATACTTCTGTTCGAAAACTGCTGTCAAAACTCTGCTTCCTTTGAAACACAGCTCAATCCGTAACTGATTTTTGTCGGTCTTGTAAAATTTTAAAAATTGGATTGAGCTGCTTTTAACACTGTATGCCTCAAATATAGGTTGTTATCCGAAAAAAAGAGAGACGGCTTTTCGCATGACAAAAGTAATGCAGTGAAACTTGTGTAAGTTGATCACTTGAGGGGCAGTACTTTAGTGACCAACTTAGACAAGTGGTCAACTTATAGTTGATACTTATGATATAGGACTAATTCTGTACATGAGAAGATCGGTTAACTTACAAGAGTGGTCAACTTTTTAGGTTTTACCGTGGTCCTCTTTCGAATTCGCAACATAAAATCCAGCAGGATACGTTAGGGTAAAGGGAAACTCAATTTCATAGTTTTAACTAAAAATATATCCCTTTCTTGAAGTGAAACCTTTTATGCGAGGGCTTTGAAATACTGATCCGCTACCTTTTGTGAGCCCCAAACGTGATTTCCATTTTTTACATTTCTTGTTGCCTGCTGCCAAAGTCTTGAGCAAATGACAAGGGCCATTTTGAAGTGACACATTTTATTCGAGGACTATGAAATTGTGATCAACAAACTTTTGTGTGGCGGAAGTGACGTGGTTGCTTTTTGTGTGTTAAAAGTCGCACTCGCGCTCTTCTTGATTTCCTTCTTTCTCGTTGTCCGTGATTGCACGTACTGTATTCAGCCGACGTTGCGGTCACTGAGTACAGCTGTTAGTCACCAACAGAGCATCCATTGAAACACGTGGGCTTAACCAAAGCATTTCGAGTATAGTTTAGTGTTCTTATTGTTTATATTCTGTTTTCTTCATTAATATACACAATATTGTTGTGAATATGCGTGAAACGTCATAACTAGGACTCAATCCGGCGTCCAATAGGTTCAAAGCTTAGTGCTCTGCCCATTGAGTGACTGGGATTGTCAGTCAGATTTCGCTGCAATACTAGTATGAGTCTGAAAACCACTTTGAAAAAAGTTGGTGTCTAAATTTCTGACGTGTTGTTTTATGTTTGAGTGTCTCAATTTATAAAAAGATTTCCTTCGTTCACATTTAGGACCAGTTTGGTGTTAAAATAGGGTTCCTAACGAGAAATATTTCCCTAAGCGCTATTATTTGTTTTAGGAAATTATTCAACTTACTGGATTAACTGAAAGTGTGTTTTACTTAACTTTTCATCAGTTATTTCAACGACCTAGCACCCAGCGACTGTCGTCGCCAAACTTGAAAGACCTTTCCAAGTAACTTGAAAGAAGTCTGGATCCAATGTGCTCTTGGAACCAAAACTTAGAATAAGTCGGGCTATCCTCTGGAGGGGTTCTAGGACGAATCATTGGTTTATCGAGTGCGTCAAATAGGTAGTCAATACAACTTTTCCCCCAATTTAGTCCTTCCCTGTAACTTAAAAGTGTCACTTTTAAATTACAGTGAAATAAATTTTAAATAATGGAAGGATAAAAATATAGGCACAAATGAATTTATTCGGGGGGGGGGAGGTTATGAAGAAATGTAAAATTTCGTGAATGGTGTCCAAGACTTGCCTACTTGTGAGAGTAACTGGGTATGAAAATTTCGACTTCACGAATGTTGTTAGCGACTGGCATTATGTTTCCTTTCAGCCCAGAATATTCAATTTTGTCCCAAAAACTAGAGAGTAAATGGAAAAACCCCATTTATTTTCCCGTTAGGTTTCATGTAGATAGATAATGACGCTATACTGACGTGCTAAGCACAAAATTCGTATCTGCAATTTTCATCAAAAGTGAGTTACGGTCACCGGGTGGTTCTCTGTGACATATTTCACCTAAATAGAACGTTTTATGGTCATTTGTCAATAGTTTTTTGAGCATTCACATTGCTTATTGTTCTCATTTGACTGTTTTTTGGCGTCCATTGATTTTATTTTCTCCCCAATTTCCTCTGAAGCACCATCGTCGACCGGTCTCACGATGCTGCTCCTCTAGCGAAAACCGTCTCCAGGTTGCGTCCATATCCTACACACACACACACACACACACGCATACATGCACACCTACACACACACACGCATACATGCACACACACACACACACACACACACACACACACACACACACAACCACATACACACGCATACCCACACATGCCTGCACACAGGCAAACTCACACGCCTACATACACACGCACACGTGATTGCGAAAAACATAATTTGAATTCAAGATGTCAAAATTCAAATTAATTAATTATTTTTTATTTTTATTTTTAACAAAGTTGCATCCGCATCAAATACATGGAGGCGTAAAACTTTTAAATGGTAATTTCTCGTTTTGAACTCGGCTGATGCAGATACGACTTTGGCGCTTAGCACTGCAGCATACACGATCAGTGTAGAAACTTAAGAAGTTCTGTACCAATAATACTTGACTTGCGGCCGGCAGGCAGCACGTGACCCACTGAGTCCTCCAAGTGTAATCTGAAGTCGTTTAAAAAGTAAGATCCACACACACAAAAAAAAGTGCTGAACTTATGCAACATAGACACAAATAGGCAATTTCTTTAAATTAACAAAAAAATTAGGAAGAATGAAAACCTTAATTATTTCCCTTCACCTCGGAGTACAAATATTAATGGGATAGATAAATTACCTAAATTGCACACCAAAATTGGCTAGGAGGGTGAAATTCATAATTGAATGCTTTTAGTTACCTTCCACGCATTAAGTTAAACTAGTTGAAGCCAGTTACTTCGCTTTTGTAGACCTGCTAGAGAAAAAATGTCAGATCATTATTCTTTAAAAAATAATTTTTTTCACGGTGTCATCTTTCAACAAGGATGAGGCCTACACAATTGTTTTGAAACACGCAGAACTCTCAGAATATCATCAATATGTCACCTATTCTTCAATGGCAGCAAGTTGTTTCAAAAGTTACTGCAATTGTGGCAATCAAGTTTGTCTCTATTTACCTCATGTTTCCTAAGACCTCAACTAGAGATGAAAATTTTCCGGAGATTTTGAAGTGGTAGAAAAAAAAACTTTTTCAAATGGTTTTTCTGAAAAAAAATGGAAAACTTGATTTTTTTTTTCTGAGCAAAAATAGGATTTCTTAAAAGCTTTGTTTTTCTTGGAAAATATGAAGGGTTACGCATTAAAAAATGTATGCAATCCACACATCTTCTTTTTCTGTTTGACAGAAATACACATACAGGTAATTTTAATTAGAAAAAAAAAGCCTGTTTGCCTTAAAACTGCCAGCTTTCTTGTTTCTATTTTAGAATGCCTTGAAACTTGAAAAAAATAATAGTAATTATTGACTTTCAAACATGATTGATATTGTTTGAAAGAAAAATAAGTATGATTACTTTTCCTTGCAACGTAGCTTTACAGTCTAAAATTGAAAGCTATTGAGTTTTGATTTTTTAAAATCCAGTCTAAGTCCAAATCAAAACTAAATTGGTTTTTCTTTATCTCTCCAGCAAATACCCCGAACAAAAACTGCATAATGGTTTCTTAAGCAGAACCAAAACTTAAACTGGAGTTCCAGTTAAATATATGGCCGTAATTTTTCATCTTGAATATATTATGTCAAATTTATGCAAGCAGTTATAAGTAAAGCTCTATAAAAAAAAACTTACATCGTGATGTTAGGTTGGCGATGCATCACGATGTAGAAACTCCTACATCGCCCGGTCCTAAAAGATATAAATCTACTCTCACCTCTAACGGTTCCCCTATAATTGATATTATTGGGAAAACTTTGTGAAAAAAAAAATTCTTATTTCGTGCCAAAAGTATTAAATGTTTTTTGATCGATATGCAAATTATTATCATACAACAACTTGCATTATCAAAGTTAGATAGTATTTTAACGTATAAGGAAGGGGTGAGGGGAGAAGGAAATAGCATGAGAATTTAAGTGTAAGAAATTTCTAATTTTATCACGTTTTGCTGAAAATTCCGATTAAAAACTTCCTGAAAAGTTGAAAAGAATCAATTTTTCAATTTTTCCGGAGTGGAAATAAACCCTTTCGGAAAAAACTGTTTCTTTTTCTGTTTCTTTTCCGAAATTTTCCGGGTTTTTTTTCGATTGTTTTCATCTCTAACCGCAAATGAACCTACGTCGTGCAAAAATATTTTAAGCGTATACAGGTTATCCATCGTATAACACGGTTAATTCGTTCCATGTAGTATCGAAACCGTGTTATACGAGAGATGTCTAAAAATATATATGTTTCTAACTTATTTTTAAACTAAATTAATCATGTACATATTGACGTAAAATCATGTCAATATGTTTCGTGTTACATCGAAACCGTGGTTATACAAGATTTTGAAATAATATGAATCAAGGAATGGTACCGTGTTATGTCGAAACCCACGTCTAAAGTTGCAAATTTTATAATAGCTGAAATTTTGACTCAATAGAACATACAAACGAAAACTGGCAACCAAAACAATTTAAGGACCCATTGATCTAAAATTAAGAGCTGTTATAAACGATACAACTTAATTATTTTACATACCACAAATTAAAACTGTTGTGCATATCAAGAAAAACCTTTATCAATTTTCTTTACTAAGAACAAAACGCATTCTATCAGAAAAAAAAATCTGAGCTTTTCTGTAGCAACAACGTTTGTCTCAGCAACAACAACGAAACAAAATATAAAATAAAATAAATGGAATTATTCTGTTCATTTTATTTTATACTTTCGACTATATTTGTATTTATACTTATGTTTATACTTATTTTATACTATTATGTTTCGACTACATTTTTACTTCCTTTTCCAAAAAAGGAAGTATTGTATTCGCAAAAAAAAAAAAAAAAAAATCACTCAAAATTCGGCCTTAATTTCCATTTTGCTCACCCCCGAATTAATGTTGAGTTGTTTTTTTTTTTTTTTTTTTCAACTCGACCACACGCGGATAAGTGCACACGAAATATCCATTTTGACATTCCCCAAGTTAATTACAACTTTTCTCGTGACGTCCGTATGTACGTTATGTGCGTATGTATGTGCGTATGTATGTCGCATAACTCAAGACCGATATGTCCTAGAAAGTTGAAATTTGGTACGCAAACCCCTAGTGGACTCTAGCTGTGCACCTCCTCTTTTGGTTGCATTCGGGTGTTTCTAAAGGGGGGTTTTGCCCCTTTTTGGGGGTAAATTATTGTTAATTTCGATGTAAACTCAAGTGCTGTTATAATTTGGCGGACACTTGGCGACATATCGACAATCTTTTGGTCGCCAAGTTTTGTCGCCAACTTGGTGACAAATTTGGTGACAAAAGTATAAACATAAGTATAAGTACAAATATAGTCGAAAGTATAAAATAAAATGAACAGAATAATTCCATTTATTTATTTTTTATATTTTGTTTCGTTGTTGTTGCTGAGACAAACGTTGTTGCTACAGAAAAGCTCAGATTTTTTTTCAGATAGAATGCGTTTTGTTCTTAGTAAAGAAAATTGATAAAGGTTTTTCTTGATATGCACAACAGTTTTAATTTGTGGTATGTAAAATAATTAAGTTGTATCGTTTATAACAGCTCTTAATTTTAGATCAATGGGTCCTTAAATTGTTTTGGTTGCCAGTTTTCGTTTGTATGTTCTATTGAGTCAAAATTTCAGCTATTATAAAATTTGCAACTTAGACGTGGTTTCGACATAACACGGTACCATTCCTTGATTCATATTATTTCAAAATCTTGTATAACCACGGTTTCGATGTAACACGAAACATATTGACATGATTTTACGTCAATATGTACATGATTAATTTAGTTTAAAAATAAGTTAAAAATATATATTTTTTTAGACATCTCTCGTATATAACGGTTTCGATACTACATGGAACGAATTAACCGTGTTTTATTTATGTTTCAATTTAGCCACTGTTGGTGATATTTAGAGAATAAACTATTGAATCACATTAAAATTGTCAATAATGGGAAAATAAAACTAAATTGGAGTTTTTTTTCTTTTTTTTTTTTTAAATCTGGTTTCAATTTGACCATTGTTGGTGATGTTCAGAGACTAAACTTATGAATCACATTAAAATTGCCAATAATGGGGAAATGACACTAAATTGGAGTAAAAGGAAGTCATATGATGCACACATCAGCTCGTTTGTCTATCAGTTGCCAAATTTAGCTTATGTTTAAACCTAATGTTATTTTCTCACAATGCATTGGAAGCAATATAATTTTCACCTTTTTGGTTTTAGAATACAGATGTAAAAAATAAAGTATTTAATAGTTAAAAGTTATACGGGGGAAAACAAACTTTCGAGTCGGGGCAAGACAATTTCTCGCATACGGTTCATAAAAACAAAGGAAAAACTTGTTATTATAATTCATTTTTTACAGTGTATCAAACAAAAACGAAATTCCATCTTTTAAAATTCGTGTTCTATCAAAACTGTGTAGCATTAAATTCAAGTTTTGTACCGTGTAATATCGAAACCGTGTTATCATAATCGCAAATTTGGTACCGTGTAACATCGCAGCAGTGTTGTAGAGGTACCATGTTATACGAGGGACGCATGTAGTTGTATTTTAAAATTTTTACAAAGTTTACTGTAAAACATAAAATACAGTCGAACCTGTCTATCTCAAATTTTACGGGAGAGAAGAAAAATTCGAGATATGGAGGTTTCGAGATACAGAGGTTTTAAAAAAAGTTCTAAAAACAAGTAATTGGAGCAATGACTCGAAAGTTAAACTTTGGAAGCAATTTTACTAATCAACAATGTCCCCTTCCTCTCAGTAACAGAATGGATATAATTGCTGGAAAACTTGCTTTTTGTACATAAAGTTTCAATTCTGGAGGATTATGCGACTGCTAATATTAAGAAAAATGCTTTCTGTCTCCAAATTCCAGTCAATAAAGATCGTTGGGGATGGAATTCAAGAAAGACACTTTAGTCGAAATTCGAGTTACGCAGGTTTTCAGAAAATTTCATTCGAGACAAACATGGGGGAAAACATTCAATTAATACTTTATGTGAAATGAAAAACTTCGACACAGAGAGGTTTTCGAGATAGGCAGGTTCGAGATAAACAGGTTCGACTACCAGGCCTAGCTTTATATTTCATAGTATAAGAGAAGTAAAATTCCGTTCAAGGCTTGCTTCTAACACAAAGAAAATGATCTGATGACGCTTACAAAAAGAAAAACGAGCTGATGTGTGCTTCACATGACTTCCTTTTACTCCAATTTATTGTTAACTAGTGGCACCCGCACGGCTTCGCCCGTAGAAAAATTGAAGGTCTTTTGGTTTGCCTGTATATTTACAAATAATGTATGGTGAATTTTCTCGCCAATTGGCTTGTACCGACGTTACAGTTCCACGTTATGATAATTTCGAATCTCGCCAATTGGCTTGTGCCCTTGTTACGGTTCCACGTTATGATAGTTTCGTAATTTATGATAGTTTTTTTCTTAAAATTGGAATAAAAAAAGAACCACATCGAATTTTCGAAAAATCGCTTCGAGGTGCACACCCCCATGCTACATACTAACTTTGTGCCAAATTTCATGAAAATCGGCCGAACGGTTTAGGCGCTATGCGCGTCACAGACATCCAGACATCCTCCGGACAGAGAGACTTTCAGCTTTATTATTAGTAAAGAAGAAAAGAAAAGAAGAAAGTTAAAGAAGTAAAGAAAAGAAAGATAATTTTCAGAACAAATTCTTTCCCATTTTATTAAATTTCTGTGAAAAATGGGCTTAAAATTGGAATAGAAAAAGAACAAAATCGAATTTTCGAAAAAACGCTTCGAGGTGCACACCCCCATGCTACATACTAACTTTGTGAAAAATTTCATGAAAATCGGCCGAACGGTTTAGGCGCTATGCGCGTCACAGACATCCTTCAGACATCCAGACATCCTCCGGACAGAGAGACTTTCTGCTTTATTATTAGTAAAGATAGTGCCTCAGAGTGAGCAAAAAAACACTTTAAATACTTTCATTCCAAATCTGTTGCGAACTGAAGCAAAGAAAACTTTTTATACAGATAAGTGTTCCCAATATTGGCAGTTTTAATGTGATTCATTGGTTAACTCTCTAAATATGGCCAAATTGAAACCAGATTATAAATTTAAAAAAAAAACCGCCAAATTCGTCACCAAGTTGGCGACAAAACTTGGCGACCAAAAGCTTGGCAACATATCGCCAAGTGTTTGCCAAATTATAGCACCACTTGAGTTTACATTGAAATTAACAATGATTTTACCCCAAAAAGGTGTAAATGATCCCCTCTGGAACATCCGAATGCAACCAAAAGAGAAGGTGCCCAACTAGACCCCACTTGGAGTCTTTGTGCCAAATTTCAACTTTCTAAGACATACCGTTCTTGAGTTATACGAGATACATACACACATACGCACATACGTACATACGGACGTCACAAGAAAACTCGTTGTAATTAACTCGGGGATCGTCAAAATGGATTCTTCAGGTGTCGATACGTTCTTTGGCATGTATCCACGTGTGGTCGGGTTGAAAAAAAAAAATCAATATTCATTCAGGGGCGAGCAAAATGGAAATTAAGGCCGATTTTTGAGTGAAAATTTTTTCGCGAATACACTACTTCTTTTTTTGTAAAAGAAAGTAAAAAACACGAAAACAAATAAACACAAATGTCAAACAGCTCTCCATTTTGAAGTAAATTTATAGAAATCCAAGCATATTTGCTTTCATTTTGCAAGAATCTGATACTATTTAATTATATTTATTGCACTGCTCTGGTTCGAAATTAATGAGATCGTTAACTTTGAAAACTTTGTATCAGAAAATATTACTGAAAACTGATGAGGAGTTTATTGATTTTAAATATGCTTGCGAAACAGAGCAGATGCAGACTTAAAATGTGGTTACGGAAGCAATGCATAGTTGATTAAAGGAAGAAAATAGTTTAGCCGCTGGCTAGCTGTTTGCAATTACTAGTTAGAGCTTTTTTATGTTTTAAACTCATTTAGGTTTCTATGACAGCAATAAACGTGGCAATTTTTTTTTAAGTGCAGAGACTTTTAAACAGAGTCCAAAAGCAGTTATGCAGCTAAAAATAATTATAAAAAACAGCGTATTTGTCAGTTAATTTAAAGCAAACCGTCAGCAGGCACTTTCCACCTGAAATTACAATCAGCCAAAAAAAGTTGGCCCAAGAAAGGACAAAAATTCGGACTTCGATGCTGACCACGGTTGAATTTTAAAAATAGTCGCCTAAAACGACCATTAAGCAGCGATTTCACAGCCAAAAATCTAAAATCAGCCAAAAAAAAAAAAAAGGCTGAGCATTTATTTTATTTAAAGGTTACTACAAAAAAAACTGGTTTTTTAGTTTCTTCACTTTCAATTAATAAAAGAATTTTACGTTTTATCCATTTAACAAAAATACGCTCAAATCGTACTCTCGCTATGACGCACAGTGGTTCAAAACGACAAAAAAGCGGAAAAAATTCAATAACTTTGAATATTCTCAAAAAATGCTTTGGAAAATTGTTAAAATTGTTGCACAGTAATATTTATCTTCATGTTTGCTGATCGTATTCATTGCGAAACTCCGATTTTACGTCCCTCGAATCTACGTTTTCCCCACATTATACGTTTTTTATCATCAGATTTCAGTTTTTCCGTACACTAATAATATTAATTTAACCCGGATGGAAAGTTTGTTATTTATGAATTTCCCGCATTTTACGTTTTCCCCTGGCAGTTAAAAAAAAAGAGAAAAAGTGTTTTAAAACCAAGAAAAGTGTTTCCCTCTGTGCATTTTTAAACATAATCCACTCTGTTGAAAGTTAATCCATGAAAACAGAAACGCTTCTGTTCCATCCATAGCTGACCTTGTGGACTTTTCGGCCGCCAATGAAGATGAACAAGAAGAGGAAACACAACTCGTCTCTTCTTTCAATACTTCATTTAATAGCTTAATAATAGTGAAAGACTCTTTTCTTTATCATAAAGAACAGGAAAAAACTTTGCAAAGTGTTCCAATCCCCTGGAAGATGCTGTATTTACTTTGGATTCAATAACTCATTATTACTGACTATTTTCAACCTAAACGCCCGAATTCGTTATTTAATGTGTTAGAATAATCTAAACTGGTGTGTACAATAATGTTTTGTCGTAAAATATCGTGTTTTTACATTTTATAAGCGTCATCGTAGCAACCTTTATTACTATTTTTGTTTTCTTATCTGATTCTTGTTTTTTATACATTTCCCGTATTTTACGTTTTCCCATATTTTATGTTTTTGGATTTGAATTGACGTTTTCCCATATGTTATGTATTTTATGTTTAATTCAGGCCTCTGAGAAACGTGAAATCTGGGTTTCTCTGTAGTTCAAATTCATTTCTGTTTTTAGTGAAAAATAGAAATTAAATCAGTCGTATGCCACACGGAAGGTTTATTTATTGCAATTCTTTGCCTCACATTTCGTTATTATATAAAGTGTAGAATAGCAACAACGGCATTCAGATCAGTTAGATACGAGGCGTGTTTTTAAAGTAAGTTCCGTTTTTATATAAAAAAGTAACGAGTACAGATAGAGCTAAGTAATTTAGTGCACAAAAATCTACCACCCTTACGCTATTTTTCGACATTGCTCCCGTGATTTTCAAAGCATTTGTCATAGCGTGGTACAGGTTTTTGTATACCTATGTACAAAGTTACCGCCCGTTTAATCAACCATGAGGACTCTTACAGGGCTTTGGCTGGGGCGTTTTTGAACATCCTCTGGTCTGCCCTCACCTCGCTCGCAGCATCTTTCATTTGTTTCGGCATCTAAAGTCTTTCCAAGGTGGTCTGTGGCACAACAGCAATAATGAGCTCAGAGAACATGTTATCCCATGGCTGACTACACAGGCGGCAATTTTCTATGAATAGGTATACAAAAACCTGTACCACGCTATGACAAATGTTTGGAAAATCACGGGAGCAATGTCAAAAAATAGCGTATGGATGGTAGATTTTTGTGCAATAAATTTCTTTGCTCTATCTGTACTCGTTCTTTTTTTATGTCAAAACGGAACTTACTTTAAAAATACGCCTCGTACATAAAGATTAAAAACAAAACAGCGCTTATACAAATCTTCGACTATAGCTACAATTACCGCCATTTGGAGGAAAAATTCAACTCCGAATACAATTTTTTAAAGACAAATAAATACCCGGCATCTGTTTGAAGTTCTGAAGAGCACGAACGATTGACGGTAAAACGAATTCATTGGAAAAAATATCTTGTAAACAGAGCCAGCTGCTGTCATCGAGTCTGAACCAAATTAATTGTCTCCCTAAAAAGACCTCCAAACAAATGGCGAATAGCTTGGTAAGTGCAAGCAGCTGTTCCAAAGGAAACTCTTCTTTGTTTATTTTAATTATTGAATTCCGTTTTTATTTGAATCTTTATGATGCCATTTTTTATTTGTGTCATATTAAAATGGCGACAGTAAAATATTTTAGCCGGGAAAATGTTATTAAGTATCGTAATTCTTAACTGTTTGAAAGTACCGAATAGCAATATTTTGCTAAGCTCCTATTATTAGATTCGGCAGATTCAAATTATGCGTCAACGAAAGTAAAATCAAAATAATTTTCATGATAAAGTATGTATATAGTATACTAATGTCTTATATATTTGTTGCAATTATTTTTCACCTACACAAAATGTGAGAAAAAAAGCAATTATTTTTGTGCTGAAATAGATTATTAAACGAAAAATTCCACGCAATTAAACACAAATTTCAAAAATTAAAAAAAAAAATTTGTTATTTCTTTGTGTGGATTTTTTCAGTTATTAATAAATCTTGTTTGCAACCTTTCCTTTTGTAATTACTTTTTTAAAAAATGTCCTAGAAGTCCTCTACTCCACCTATTTTTGTTTTTGAGTACCGCCGTATTAATATCAACATCGAAATAACGAAAAGTAACATGTATTGTTTACAGCAGTTTTTCTCGTTAAGGAATTTATTTACTTTTTATATTTTTAATTACATCATACTTTATGTTTAAGTGGTAACTAATTATTAGTAAAATTACAATGAAAATGTTTTAACGGTTTGGGTACATATTTTTAAAGCAAAAAAAAAAGGAATAAGTGATCAATAATCAAATTCGACAAATGAGATTGTCATTTACAGTTAATTCTTCGCGTTGACAGCGCCGATCGATTTTTTTTTCTTCCAACTTTTCATTAGTTTTTTTTTTTTTTTTTTTTTTTTTTTTTTGGAAACGCCATTTTATCAGATCAGAAAAATTAACACGACCGATTCAGCTGTATTCGGATTTGGCTAGCTTAAGAGCTAGCTAGGCGTCAGATAAAATAGTTTTTTTTTACTATTGTACTAAAACTTCTTTGCTTACTTACTTAATCTTTTTATTTCCGTTTTTCTTTAACTTTAGAAGGAAGTTTTTGAGACAGTTGAAATTAATAGTTATTTTAGACAAAGTGGGAAAAATAAATATTGGAACAATATAATATGAATCCATAAAGCTAAAAAATTAATAGAAAAAATTCGTCTTAAATGTGTTTGTGAATGCATAATGTGCAATTTGGGTTTAGTCCCAGCTTTTTGGCATTTAAAAAAAACGAGCTGATGTGTGCATCACATGACTTCCTTTTACTCCAATTTAATGTCATTTCCCCATTATTTGCGATTTTAATGTCATTTCCCCATTATTTGCGATTTTAATGTGATTCAATTATTTTCTCTCCAAATATCACAAACAGTGGACAAATTGAAACCAAATTTAAAAAGGAAAAAAAATCTAAGTTGACGACAAAACTTGGCGACCAAAAGACTGGCGATATATCGCCAAGTGTCCGACAAAATATAACACAACTTGAGTTTACATCGAAATTAACAATGATTTCCCCCCAAAAAGGGGCAAAAGATCCCCCTTAGGAACATCCGAATGTAACCAAAAGAGAAGGTGCACAACTAGACCCCATTAGGAGTCTACGTACCAAATTTCAACTTTCTAGCACATATCGTTTTTGAGTTATGCGAGATACGTACACACATACGCACCTACATACGGACGTCACGAGAAAATTCGTTGTAATTAACTCGGGGGTTGTCAAAATGGATATTTCGGGTGTCTGTACGTTCCTCGGCATATATCCACGTGGAATCGGGTCGAGAAAAAAAAACTCAACATTCATTCGGGGATGAGAAAAATGGAAATTAAGACCCATTTATCAATGAAAATTTTTTCGCGATAACACTACTTCCTTTTTGTAAAAGGGAGTGAAAATGACAGTACCGATGTATGGAAGGGGGTTCTAGCCTTATCTCTCCCCCCCCCCATTTACTATATTGTCTCCAGACCCGTCATCGAATCGGGGGGGGGGGAGCCAAAGGTTGTGAAATTAATGCACTTTTTTTTGGGGGGGGGATTCTTTTTAAAAACTATTTTAAACCAATGACCTGAGTCAAGGGAAGCCTCGCAAACCTGTATCAGTTGAAAAGTTTGAAAGACGCAAAATCCACAATTCTATTCCCAACGTTCAGCTTTGAAGATAATTTTTAAACTTTATTAACAAAATTAACTTTGCAATTACTATTAATATTCATTTGGCGGCGAAAAGCTTTGCTCCACCCTCCAACAGCAGAGCAAGTAATTATAAAAGCTTTAAAAACGAGCTGATGTGTGCATCACATGACTTCCTTTTGCTCCAATTTAATGACATTTTCTCATTATTGGCAGTTTTAATGTGATTCAGTAGTTCACTCTCTAAATATCACCAATAGTGACAAAATTGAAACCAGATTTAAAAAAAAAAAATTGCAAAATTTGTCGCCAAGTTGGCGACAAAACTTGGCGACCAAAAGACTGGCGATATATCGCCTAGTATCCGCCAAATTATAACACCACTTGAGTTTACATCAAAATTAGCAATCTTTTCCCCCCAAAAATGTGGCACAAAATCCCCTTTGGAGCATCCGAATGCAACCAAAAAGGGAGGTGCACAACTAGATCCCACTAGGAGTCTACGTACCAAATTCCATTCCGTTCTCGAGTTATGCGACATACATACACACATACGCACATACGTACATACAGACGTCGCGAGAAAACTCGTTGTAATTAACTCGGGGATCGTCAAAGTGGATGTTTCGAGTGTCTGTACGTTCCTAGGTATCTATCCATGTGTGGTCGGGTTGAAAAATAAACTCAACATTCATTCGGGGGTGAGCAAAACGGAAATTAAGGCCAATTTTTGAGTGAAAATGTTTTCGCGAATACAATACTTACGCACATACGGACGTCACGAGAAAACTCGTAATTAACTCGGGAAACGTCAAAATGGATATTTCAGGTGTTTATACCTTCTTAGGTATGTATGCACGTTTGATCGGGGTTGAAAAAACACTCAACATTCATTTGGGGTTGAGCAAAATGGAAATTAAGGTCGATTTTTGAGTGAAAATGTTTTCGCGAATACAATACTTCCTTTTTTGTAAAAGGAAGTAAAAACATCATATGTTGCATTAGTTATAAAATAACTTCTTCCTGAGCTTTTTCTACATAAATATAGTTCTGTTATTTGGTAAAAAATGCCGTTTTGCGTTTGCTCTTTTCATTATCCAAAATCTTTCTGATCAATAAAAATACAAATAAAAGATTAGGAGAAAAAAAATACAAAAATGTTTTCACAGCTTTTCGTTGAAGTTTAAGTGATCTTAAAAGTTTGAACCTGAAAGGAAAGGTAAGCTATTCTTAGAAGTTCCCTTTTTACAAGTAAAATGTATAAAAGAAACTTTTTTCACATATTTTCTGTGTAAAATACTGCTTTGTTAAAGTTGACGAACTAAGATTTTCTTAGAATATATCTTTGTAGCAAAAAGTTTGAGAAAAAGAAAACGACGAAGATTGACATATTAAAAAAAAAAAATAAAAAAAAAAAACATTCTACATTAAATGTGAAAACATGTGAATTTTCCCTTTCTTTTTCCCGCAATATCGTAATCCCCAATAATAATAATAAAAAGACATAAATATTTGAAACCTTCAAATTTTTATGACCTGTACACATTCGTGTTTTATTTCGTCAACATGTTTTAAGTATCTGTCTATTACTCGAGTACTGAAAAGCTATATAAGGTCTACAGACATTTAAATTTGGGTAAAGTGAATACATTTTTTATAAAATTTTCGCGCCTCAGAGCCTGATTTTTGACAAAATATTGTTTTTAAAAACACCCATTTTGTCATCTTTTTCACTTTGATTGCTTTTTACCGCATGAACCTCAAACAAATTGTGTCCAAGATATATTTTTGATCAAATTTTAGAGAAAACAGTTTTAAATATGGCAACAAAAATAGGCTCTAAAATTGGAGTGTCTTCTATATTTTGTATGACTTTTTGAACAATGTCTGAGACTTTTTTTTTTTTAAATGAAACTATGTTTTTGGTAATCTAGTGGATAATTAATTTTTTGTTGAATTTTTTAAAAACTGATTTAAATTTATATGATTCCATTCATAAGACCTAAGGGCCAAATATTCAGAATTGCAGGTGCAGAACTTCAATTTCCTTCAAGTTTTTTTTTTTTTTTTTGGTGCAGTGTTTTCGAAGGAGAAAGTGCAACAATATTTTTAAAATACTGTGGCAGATTTCAAAAAGTTACACATAACGTGTAATGCTACTAACAAACTTTATTGGAATTGTTAAGAATTGCTAATTTATCTGAAGCATTTTTGAGTTTTTAAATGGAGTGTGTCTCCCGCTTAACCTTTATTCGAAGAGGAGATCTGAGAAATATTGGCCGAAATTGTGCCTTCTAGTACCGGAATTGATTTTAATGTAAGAAAGCAAAATTATCAACATAAAAAAAGTCAATTGTCCATAAAACGAAAAGATATTATGACACCAAAGGAAACTATGCTAAAAAGCAAGATTTTTTTCAATGCATTTCAATTCTCGTATTTTGTTTATTTTTACAAGTTTTAAGTTAAGTCATTAAGGATATCTTATTGCCAGTCCGAATAATGCTGCGCCTCTGTATATGTTTTATATTATAGTATATTTTAAAATCATAAACTGCAGAAATCTTATTTTATGACTTGGCCAACAAGAATGTGTCCTTGGCCAGCACTAGGACTTCTTTTCTCTTCAGAGTGAAGTAAACTAAAAAATATGAGGTGGCGTTAAGCTATCTGGACTGGCTCAAAATATCCCATATGTATTCTCTTTGCTTCAGGTGTCAGCTAATTACTTTAATTTTCGTTTTTTAATTCATTTCCCTAGATCATCGCAGATTTACGACACATAAATATTCGTATCAAATATAAATGGTGCAAATAATAAAATTTTATGTAAATTCAACAGTACAGTATACGCTTTAAGATCAAAAAGTATATATTTTGGAGCAATTAATGTTCATAATTTTATTTACATTCATTATAATTTACATCTTAACTTCCCTTTCAAAACACAAGTATAATTTTACTTGTTCACATCTAAAATCCGGCACAAATTTTTAAAGAGCTGTGAAATTTGTATCGGCGGATTCGCGACAGTTGGCAATGTGTACATTTTTCTTTGTATGTATGTATGCTGTACTTCCGGAACAATATTTAATCATGCTAAAGATTTTAACTAGTCTCAGTAATTTTAACCATGACCCCCTTCGCAAGGATCATGGCTCCTCTAATTTTTTTTTTTTTTTTTTTTTTTTGTGGCCCCCGTTGAGAAACCCTTGTCTAGACATTGGGTAACGGCACAGGTAACGGACATACTTAAGAGATCGCTCTCAGGTGAACTCAATTTTTTGAGCATTTTAATGTATTTAGAATTTAAAAAGTATTTTACTCTCATGGAACTACATCTCATCTAACGTTTGGCTGCTTATGGATCCTTTGAATTAGTTAATTCTATTTTTATTTACTCAATTTCGAAAAATGGTCCGACCCCCAGTAACAGACACTGAAAGTTCTGATATATTTCAAGAGTTTTAAGGTTTATGACAAATTACGGGACTTTATCCAGAAATTTCTCAAAAATTAGTCATCTTTTTTCTGTAAAAAAGCTATAAATAAAAAAAAATCATCATTTACATAATCTGCGGTCTATTCCACTCACCAGTACTTACAAGACAGGCATGCCAAATTTCATGCTTGAATACTGAATAGAATTCGCAAAATCATGTTTTCCGTAGCCAGTATCGAGCAAAAATTGTATTCTTCAAAAAACGTAAGGAAAGATTAGACTTAACACGTGTAATACTGCAGACACTTAGTATTCAAATGCTTATAACTGAGTTCTAATTCGCGTAGATTAAAAAACCAAAAAGATTTATAATCTTAAAGAAGGGGGCTGTTGAATAAAACTATTTTGAGAAAAGTGAATTTTGATCGAAAATCGCCTTCTCAACGTAGTCGTATACCTTTAAAGGATGTAAATTATTTTCGTAATAAGATAGAAATACTGCAACTGTTAAAAATGTGAGAGGAGCGGAAGAACCTTGAAAGTGAAGAGGAAAAAAACCTAAACTTGCGGAGGAAGGAATTAATCACGAAAGAGTACATTTTTCCATTTCCTAAGTCAACTGAATATACTAGAGATACAAAATTCGTTATCAACAAAATAGGGATCGAACTATGCTAATTTTACTCATTAAGAGTTAAGATTCATAAAAATAAGGCAACAAGGAAAGCATCTAATGTGTCACAACACTTTATTCAAGAAATTGCGTTGTAAAACTGCTTTTTTAATATTAGCTTAAACATATTTCTTATTAGCTTAATATTAGCTGAATAACTTTAGCTTAAATATATTTTCTTTGCATATCGGGTGTAGCGTTTGCATAATTATGCTTCTAGGGAGTAACTCTGCGGTATTTATTTCTAATTTTTCTGTTCATTAAATAATGCAATATTTTAAGAGAAACGAATAAATTTTGTGCACATCACACGCACATGTGTATGATATAATACATATATATATATAATAGAATTGTTTATTTTTATAAATTTAATAGAAGCTCTAATCTGCAAAAGTATCTAAAAATATTTGCAGCGAATAATATAATATATAATTAAAGTATTTTATATTGTGTGTGATATTTTTGACGCAACAGTATTAATTTTTGGTTCAAAAATCATTATTATTCTCACAACAGTTGTGATATATTTATATAATACATCAGCTTTAACCCTAGTGTCAATGACGAAAGCTTTCCTTTACTCTCAATAACCGGGTACCGCGGTACCCATTTCGAATTTTGAAAGAGAAGAGCAGGAAAAAACATTTTTTCTGACAGCCCTTCTATTTATATTGAACAATTTCTTACACCTCCATCTTGGGAAATGTATGTAACTTGTTTTTGCTTAAAAAAGAAATGGATTGTTACTTGTCTTTTGTTTTATGCTTACGTTTCACGTTGAATTGTCTGTAAGAAACGAATGATTTTTTTTGCCTGTTTTATGCGATACTCGATAATGTATTTGGTGGTACACTTTGGTATTTCATAGTGAATTCGTGTTATTTTATTTATTTACATCAGTGGTGCCCAACTTACGTCCCGGCGGGTCATATGGCGCCCGCAAAGCTCATCCGTGGGCCTGTTGTAATGTTCAATGTTATTCGAAAAATATTTTTCTCTTACTTTCATTAGCTCAATATTTACAATGGCATCTGAAATTCAAAGTTACCATACAACGGGGTGGCTTTGCCAGGTTTTAATTCGAAGTTTCTCCTCTTGAAAGTAGTATATAAAGATAGGGCCGTGGTGGCCTGATCGGTAAGGCGTCGGACTTGTTACCGGAGGGTCCTGGATTCGATCCCCACTCGTCGAAGATCCACCGTCTTCATTAATGGTGAATGGGGGACGTTAAATATGCTCGTGGTCTCAAAGTCTTCCAAGTGAAGCGATGCCTTTGGGGGTGCTGGATCAGGGAATGCTCGGTTTCTGGTCTGGATCAAAAAATCAGAGCTGTCTTCAGGGTCCCATCCAACTGGTTAAGCCACAAATAGTGGTAGGTACGGGGGACTCTGAAGTGAAAAGTATAAAAAGATTCCACTTGGAGCTCTAAGTTAGTGTAATCTCATCTCTGCTTTGTGTAGAATACACGAGGAAAAGGCAAAATAATTCTTGTTAAGTTATTAGTCAAACCGGTTGTTTCGTCGTCTGTAAGGCTATGCAAGTAAATTTTAGTGCGCTCCGAATTAGTGCTCTCAGTTAGCATTAAATCCTTCAATATTCACAGTAATACACCTTTTCAACGCCAAAATTTCCCCCGGTGACGGTTTTTTGTACTATTTTAATTTTTTTTTTCTCTATTATTTCAAAAATCGAAATCCCATGGTCTACAGTACGCCCATGAAATTTGGCAACGTTTCGTCCAGTACTTCACTCGCTAGAGGATTCTGAACACCTCGAGTTAATTTAGAACCCCCCCCCCCCCAGCCCCAGTATATTAACATGATATGAATCTTATACTAAACAGGAAAGAATCAAGCATTCTGAATGAAGTAATCCTTTCTCAAATAAGAAAAAATAAGAATTTTCAACTAAGGTCAGTAAAACAGTTGAATTTTTCGCAGATTCTTCTCCCTCGTCTTCTTTAGTTGATGAAATCATAAATATTGCCGAATTTATTTCCTAAATCTTTTATTTTGGCGTCTTTTCTCGTTGTAAACAAGTAACTTTGCGAATTTTTTACTTTAAGCATTTTTTTTTTTTACTATTAAGACACGGCTAAAAAAGAAGCAACTTAAAACAAGTATTTAGAATATAAACTTCCGTCTTAATTAATGTCCACCACAGAATTGCAACTAGTCTGCTCCTGATTTTTGACAGGTTATCTAGACACTATCCTTTACGAAAAAAAAATTCTCCACGTAATAAACAGCCTAACTACAATAGTTAATTGTAATATAATCATTGAATGAAAAGATTCCTTTAAAATATGCTTCGAGGTTCATCACCAAATGTATAGAAAATTAATATTCAGATTAAGTTCTATAAGCTAGCCAAAATTGAAAGATAATTTAATGAGGTAATCCAAGGATATTCAATTAAAGTCGCTACGTGTCTAAAATATGAAAACTATATCAATATTAGTAGTTCATCAAAAAAATATTGTATGTTAACTGGCTTCAACTAATCACAGAAAATGAAAGACATTAGTAAAAACAACAATTAGTATTTCCATTGTATCAAGTCGGTACAGAACTATTAATACAAGTCTTAATAACTATCCTCGATTAAATAAAATTAAGTAAATGATGGCGAGAAGAATAAAAAGCAACAGTTAACTTTCATTTTTTCATGGGATGGTTTAAAAATGATTGAAATGGTTTCCATTCTTATATACCATCGTGTTTGCACTCGGATTTAAATGTGTGTGTGTGACTTGCATTTCATCAAAGTGTAGTTTAATTTACATATTTGGAGACTTCAGTTATACATATTTGAAGACAACAAAGAAATTCATTCTATTAGGTTAAGATATTGCTTCACATTTATTCTTCTAATTTCAGAGGAAGAAACCAGTTTCCGGTATTTAATTTCTTGAATGATCTTGCATAGTTCTTAAGACAAACAAAAACTAGTTTGAAAAATATTTAAAAATATGGAACGGGAAATATAAATCAAACAAAGGAAAATAGTTTTCTTTAAGAAAATAAGTCGTTTGCGTAACTATTGCATTTTCTAAGCTATTCAGTATTTTACATACTTTTTTTTCCAGTCTTTAGTTTTTGCATTAATTACGAAAATTTAAAACAATGCTACAACAAAGGTGAAAAAAATGTCATCAATGAAACTGTTATAAGAACAAGATTTTACAAGTCTTTTTTTTCACCGTGTGATTTACTGCGCTTGCAGATATGGTTTGCTTTTGTCAGTCGAATTCTTTTTCTGTTATCTCTTCTTTTGTTACCCTGTTTTCTTGTTATTTCTTTTGATAGAAACTTGAAAGTCGTTTGTTTTAGTTAAAAGTATGTTTGTATCATACATACAATTTGGAGGATTTTGTGCAAAACTTATCAAAAGTAATTGAATCGAGATTTTTTCAGTCGTTGAAAAAAAAAAAATAAAATGATGCAACAAAAAAGAACATAAGTCCAACAACAAACCACTGTTCAAATGCATTTTTTCTTCGTAGTTTTCTTTTAACCAAACTTATAACTTTATACTTCACATAACTTTCTCGTTTTATCAACGTACCTGCATTTACTCATAAACTTTGATCAAATCAAGTAAATTTTCATAACGAATTTAACTCACTTGCAGCTGTTATGATGTTATTTATTATGTAACACAAATCCCACCAAAATAACAATTATTTTAGCTTCAAAAAAATGATACCTGTTTCATTTCCTAGAGTAAGCAGTTTAGAGGATGTGTACATCATTTTAAGTTCCTGTACGCCAGCGACTTAAATCATGTCTCCTCAGCTCTTACCTTGTTAGACTCCAATGTGATTCTAAACAATAATCCGATTACAGGCAGTGTTTCTCGTGAGACATGATTTACTACACGAATCCCTCCAACTGGTGATACTTTAGTACTTCTATTCCATTTCAAATAGCTTCCATACATTTCGAAAGAGCCTGTTAAAACGTCTGTGCTCCGTAATTGATGTGATTGCTATTTATCAGATAATCCATTAAGGTTCAGATGCTGTTTAGGTTCTCCATTCTTAGACTCAAGAAATGGAACTTAGCACTGGAATGAGAATTATTGAACGGAATCTGATGTGAAAGGGGAAAGCTTTTCTCTGGCTTAATGCCGTTGTTTTTACTTTCGTTTTATCTGTTTTCTTTGCGACCGCTTTTATCCACGATTATTCAAACCTATTTTATTGGAACATTGAACTTCGATTCATTTTTTATCCCAGACTCCGCTAGGAAGACGTGCAAACAAGATTTTAAACTGTTTTGCAAATGATTTCTTCAACGAGGGAATGAATTTGATGAAACAAAATCTCTCGAAATCTATATTTAAAGATGACTTTGATTTTATGACGTTTGCTCTTTTTCAACCTAAAAATAAGTTTAAGCTTTTCTTTAATTAAAAATGTTGCTAAATTAAGGAATGAACTGACATAAGGAAAAAAAATGAAGCCCTAATAAATCAAATTATCTTCGTCAGTTGCACTATAGTACAGAAGCTGGTTTTTGAGAAACAAATATCAGACTTTCTCTTACGTTTTGTCAACGGCTCTTGTTAAATTTCAACAAAATGTATTTTATTCATTAATTTTACGAAAATTGCTGAAGACGGGATTTTTGAGAAACAAGATTCCGTTTTTTTTTTCTTTCTTTCTTTTTTTTGGGGGGGAGGGGGGAACATGCAATGGGGGGGGAATAAATAAACAAGATACTTTTAACGATAATTAAAAATGTAAAAAATAGTTAGTCGACGCTTACATGCACAGATTTTTAAAAGGTTTTTGACACGTGTTTCGAGCTTTACAAAGCCCAGTTTTTCAGTTCCAAAGATGTACGCTTATCAGTGATGAGTTAGATGATCATTTGAGTTTTTACGGGATGTCTTTTCATCTATAAGCTAGCATCTTTTAAAATGAAAAGGTATTCCTTGTAGCCTCGAAACAAATGTCTGACCTGTCTGCCTTCTGCTAAAGTTTCTGTTTATTGTCGCTGTTTCATTTCCCATACTTTTAGCACAAAAGTATTTATTTTTTTGTTAGTTAATAGTTAATTTATTAATAAATACTTGCTAAAGTATCCATTACCGCAAATCGTATAACATTTTACTCAGAAAACGAATCTGACAAAAAACTATGCATTAATGATTGAAAATAGTTGTCTTTTTTAAAATATATACTTAATTTCCAAAACGTTTAATAAAAAGAGAATGAGGAACATTTCTGCAAGCGCTCTAAAAATAATTAGATAAAAATTTACCATAAGAGAGAAAGCTTTTAGTAGATGCTTTTATGCATATTACTTTACTTAAAATTTTTATTTATCGAACGAGAAATAGATAAAAATTCTAGTTTAGGCGTCAAAAACAGGCTTTCCTTTGGCTTAATGAAATATAGTGAGGGAAGTAATTAATTGTAAATCAAAAACATAAATATGAAAATAAAGATCAAACGCATAAGGGCTAAAATGCAAAGTATTTAATATTCAATGTGACCTTGCGCCACTCCTCACAGAAATTGAATAATTATTTTCGTTCTTCGTTTTGATTCGGTAGTTTTGCAATATTATTTTTTTCAAAAAACGCCGATATTGCAACTAAATATTTATTTTATCGTCTTTACATTTCCCTTAGTTCATAGGTTAAATGTTGTGTCCGAATCTGTGTTGAGCATAATTAAAGAAGCGTAAAAAAAGTGTTAAAAGAAGAAAATAAAAAAGACATGAAAATAACAACTTTTTCTGAAAATTAAAAAAAGAAAATGCATATGTAAAACATTAATTGGTAATATCAGAAAATCTGTGTAAAAGATTTCCAAACTGAAGCTAAAATATATGTTTAAGACATTCCTTTTTTCAACGAAAAGATATCAGATTATATTGTTGTTACTTAGGCCACTCGGGAACCCGAGTCCGAGTAGCAATGCTACTCGATTTTAAGGCACAGGGGGTATAGTACGACTTCCGTTTAATCGAGCGCCTATTTCTAGGTGGAAGTCCAATTTGGCTCAAACACTATAGATGGCAGCACCATCTACGGAACGTTCGATAATTTAGAACCACACCAGAAGCCGAGTAACTTCTGGCCTAGCACCCTCAAAGGTATCGTTTTACTTGGAGGACTTTGTGACTACGAGCATATTTAACGTCCCAGAGTCACCCTTAATGAAGACGGTGGATCTTTGACCGGCTGGGATCGAACAAGGGATACTCCGGTCACTAGTCCGATGCCTTACCGATCTGGCCACCACGGCCCTAGAAATCATAGTAACCGATTGAAAACCCTAGGTAAAATAAATAAATAGATGATAAATATGATAGCTTCAGAGAAGCTGCTAACACAGTTCTATTTCTATTTTTTTAAATGAAAATGTCATCACGAAAATCACTGCAAAGTAAAGAAAGATAAGTGTTCAGCCGAAACATCTTTCATATTTAAGAAAAGTTAAAATAAGGAAAGACACAGAGATTTATAATACTGTAATGAAAAATCACACCAGAAGCCCGAAATGCTATAGAATTAAAAAATGAAAATTAAACAGAACTGCAGCAAAAGATGTAGGAGGTATCAAGGAGGGTTGATCCAAAAGTAAGGTTCCCATCAACTTTACAAATATACAGTGCTGTCGAAATTTACATCGTTGGAAAGAAAAATCATTTCTCTATTTTTATACATAACCGTCGTCTTTTTCTGTGCATTATTGTCGGCGGTGCCCTAACTTCTGTATGGAGTGTCACAGAATTCCCCGACCAACCTGTTAAAGAAGCGTTTTACCCTTTTTTACTTCCTTTTACAAAAAAGGAAGTATTGTATTCGCGAAAAAATTATCACTCAAAAATCGACTTTAATTTCCATTTTACTCACCCCCGAATGAATGTTGAGTTTTTTTTTTTTTTTTCGACTGGACCACACGTGGATAAGTGCCTAAGAACGTATAGACACGCGAAATATCCATTTTGACGATTCCCGAGTAAATTACAACGAGTTTTCTCGTGACGTCTGTATGTATGTATGTCGCATAACTTAAGAACGGTATGTCCAACGGTATGTACCAAGTTCATGACGCAGCGAGTTGGTATGTAGATTGTTCCTAATATTGCAGAGATTCATTTATATATTGGATATTAAAGTGTAAAGCAATATCATCCAAATTACTCTTTCTTTTTACTTCCTTTTACAAAAAAGGAAGTATTGTAGTCGCAAAAATATTTTCACTCAAAAATCGACCTTAATTTCTATTTTACTCACCCCCGAATGAATGTTGAGTTTGTTTGTTTTTTCGACTTGGACCACGCGCGGATAAGTGCCTAAGAACGTATAGACATGCGAAATATCCATTTTGACGATTCTCGAGTTAATTACAATGACTTTTCTCTTGACGTGCATATGTGCGTATGTATGTCACATAACTCAAGAACGGTAAGTCCTATAAAGTTGAAATTTGGTCCGTAGACTCCTAGTGGGGTCTAGTTGTGCACTTCTCCTTTTGGTTGCATTCGGGTGTTTCTAAAGGGGTCTTTTGCTGCTTTTGGGGGGGAAATCATTGTTAATTTCGATGTAAACTGAAGTGGCGTTATAATTTAGCGGACACTTGGCGATATATCGCCAGTTTTTTGGTCGCCAAGTTTTGTCGCCAACTTGACGACAAATTTGGCGATTAAAAAAAATCTGGCTTCAATTTGGCCACTGTTGGTGATATTTAGAGAGTAGATTATTAAACCACATTAAAATTGTCAGTAATGGGGAAATGACATTAAATTGGAGTAAAAGGAAGTCATGTGATGCACACATCAGCCTTTTTAAATGTACTTTTGAGCAATTACACAAAGCTGACAATAATCCAAATGTAAACAGGGGAACGAAACGTAAGTGCACGGTTTAAAGGCTAGTGCTGCAGAGTAATACGTTTTGTTATTAACTTATTCAGAAAGAAAAAACAAATTCTAGTTACATTAATAAGAGAAGAAAAACATTTTTACGCCTAATAAAGTGTTATCAAATTCGTTACTGGGGGGGGGGAGGTTGAGAGAATAAAGACCAACCATAGCTTCCCGTGGAGCTTCTCGGAAAATGCTGAAATTTTTTCTACACATTTTATTGGAAAAATATTTTTATTTTTTACTTTGTCCCATGAAAAAAAAAGGAAAATTTTTCCACTTTTTTTGAAGACTCAAATTTACTTCCAAAAATAAAAAATACTGTTTAAACGCAAGTTTTAATATACAATACAATGTTCTTTCTTTATGTACTGTAATTTTCAAAACAAATTTCCAATTTGCTCATCTTGAAAAAACTCAATCATCTTATCTATTTCACTTTACCCCACAGTCCCCTACATTGAAAATGCATATAAAGTAATCATTAGGTATCTAAACAATACCGTCATCTTTTGATACAAAATTAATAACTAATGTTCAGTTTAAACAATATTTGATTACATTTTAATTTTGAGCATTGGAAAATAAGACACCCAAATTTGACACCCAATGTAAAACGTAGCATAAAGCTACTCTGCCTCTCAAAGCAACCAACACTAATTTTAGATTTCTGAGTTCAATGCATTACTTTTTTTACTCATTCATGCATTTTTTTTTAAGAATTAAGCTTTTAAGGAAAAATTTATTTAGTCAGCCTTACTAGAGAAATATTTTATACTGAGTATATGTGAAAAACATTTCCTTCTCAACATTTTGCTTGTGAAAAAGAATACCGCACCTTTATTTTTATGTTAAAACTTTTAAGAGCACTTAAACTTCAACCCAGAAAGCTAGAAAACATTTTTCCTTTTGCTCCTCACTTTTCTTTTATTCTCACTTTTATTGCTCATAAAGATTTTGGATATTGAAAAGAGAAAATACAAAAAGCAAAAAAGTTCTTTTTTCTTTTAAGTATCAAAAGTAGGGAGCTAAGCTCTTTTCTGGAACAAATATGGCAAAGATTAAAAAGAAATACCTTTATAACCAATGCAATTTCTGATTATCTTTTAAGATGTTGAATATTCAAAGATTGAATGCCCACCATCAATTTAAAAACAACTTTAATTACATATTTTTGATCATCTTTTTATTTAAAAAGAATTAGGCAGTCATGGGGAGTGCCGATAGAAGTGAAATGTTAAAACTACAAAATTAATTTAGCGTGTCTATGTGTACACGAGTCTGTCGAGTGTGTTTAATTTTCATTTAAAATTAATTGCAGTTTTAAAACTAAAAGTGTTATAATTATTCATTTTGGTATGTCTATTTCAGTTCGTTTACAAAGTAAATATTAGTGTAAATATAGGAAACTAGGGGGCTATCGCCCCCTGCTTGCTTACGCTCACCCCCCAGAAAATTTTTTGGCTTTCAGATACATTAGAAACATAATCAAATGATCCGACT
This sequence comes from Uloborus diversus, assembly GCF_026930045.1. Lineage (NCBI taxonomy): Eukaryota > Metazoa > Arthropoda > Arachnida > Araneae > Uloboridae > Uloborus > Uloborus diversus. The sequence goes on along the minus strand of NC_072733.1, from coordinate 214,328,862 downwards.
CTTGAGGGACTTGAAAATGACATGTCCATGACTGAAAAACGGTTTTGTCAAATCTAAACAAATTTTATCAAAAGTTTGACCCTGTGCATTATTTATAGTCATTGAGGGAAGGCTAATCTTACAGGAAATTGTTTGCGTTTGAATTTAAAAGGCACGTTACTATCTGATGAAATAAATGGTATTCGAGGATAAGTATCAGTGTTGTTATTAGCATTTTTTAATTACAATAATATTTTCTCCAGTTTCATTACTGTCAGTGCTATTTCAACTCTTTTCTCCAGTAAAATGCATGATCATTCGCAAATATGTTTGGAAACACTTACAGAACTCAACTTTGCAATTCGCGGTTCACGGCGTGCGTTTGAGCGCCTTAAGCCTATCGGTAGCATTTCTGATCGATCTGCGTTCAGATCTTTCATCTGAAGACTCCCAAGCCCACTGCTCTCTTCTTTGTAAATTATATTCAAGTGATCTAAAGCACTCATTCTAAAATGAAAATCCTAACGCTAGAATTCAAAAGCTAGAACTTGAACTACTTTCAACGCTAGAAACGAGTCTGCAGCACTTAGATTTGATTTGATATTCTCAGTAGTGATGTGCCGGATCGTTAAAAAAGTTGATCCGCGGATACGGATACGGACCCGGATCATTAGTGTCAAGATCCGAGGATACGGATACGGATCTCAAAATTGTTTTACCCAATTCAATTATCCAAATGTAAAATTTGTTACGGAAGGTATTCCCGTCAGAATAATGGCACTGTTTCTTCAAAAAATGTCATCTACGGCGAAAATATAGTCAAGACTATGATTTACTCTTTAAAGAAATCTCCGTAAAAATTGAGGGAGAGCTGGAAGGAATGGATCAGAGCTGGATTAATGCTTAAATGGAATGTGAAAAATTATTTCCAGCTTGCTAGGTAGATGTAGGATACAGGAGCAAGAGTGGTAAAGATGCTACTAGATAGGCTAGAAATAATTTTTCGCATTTTATTTCAGCATAAATGCAGTGCTGACCCATATTAAAGCCAACTTACTCCGATCGACGATATAAAAGCCAGGAACACCTTTGCAAATAGTAAATAGGGTATTTAGTCTCACTTTTTTGAAGGATGCCGAGAAAAACCAAAATGAAGAATAACAGAAACCCCAAATCAATAACAAAAACTAATATTAAATTAAACATTATGAAAAAGAACCGCTTATGAAGATGAATTTCGTGGGTCAGAACACACATTGTTAACAAATATGAACTGATAGCAGATAGAAATTTTAAATCATTGAGCTTTTCTTCTTCTCTTCCGCCTATGAAATCGCCACCAATCGCGCGTATAAAGGCTTAGAATTGCATTTGAAATTTACTTAACAAGATTATAGTAGGTCCTTCTGTATAACTTGGAAGTTCCAAACTAATATCAAACGCAGAAAACTTCGTTCTTCCAATTAGGGCCAATATTTTTAACGTACGGGTAAGTTTTTACTACCCTAATTGTGAAAAAGTTAAGTCGGTTTTTAATTAATATCTCCGGTAATTAAAGTTCTACATAACCGAGACCAAGCTAAGAACACTTTCGATAAAGTCAGTTTTTGAACGAAAAAACTATCCAAATCGGTTCACCTGTTTAAGAACTACGATGCCACAAATTGACACACAGATACACACTTTTAAAACTTATTACCCCTTCCTTTTCACGACGGGGGATACTAATTGGCTTCTGAAACGATACCGTATAATTAATATGGGGAATAAAACCTAATTTAAACGAGAATTTAAGTCTTTTATTCAAATATTTAAGAATTTTTAGAATAGAAAAGATCCGTTTAAGATCCGTCAAAAAAGTAACGGATACGGACACAGATCTTTATTTTCCCTCGGATATCTACGGATACGGATATCCGGAACATCACTAATTCTCAGCGGAGAAGCTTTATACCTCCAATAATCCACAACGTTTTTCCAAATTTTATTCTCAACTCTGCAGCACTTGTAAACAACGATCGTACGTAAACAAAGCTGATCGTTGCCAACGGAGATAAAGAAATAAAGGCTCGTTTTGCGCCACGCCTAAGCGTTTTATATATATAGATATTTGAAAATAAATTCTTAGTTTGTGACTCAGTTTTCCTCATACATAAAAATAATGAACAATACACGTACTGAACTTTCCAAGTAATCAATTTACTGTATTACCACTCATTAGCCGACATGCCGCAAAATTGACCAGCACTCCCGAGAATTCAAATTTTAAGGCATGCCAGATAATTCGGGGATCATTTCGAAAAACAAATATTAAAAAAAAAAACAGTTTTAAATTTAAAAAATCTGATTTAAATCAAAGAAATTCCATTTTTTTTATTTTTTCGAAAGTATCGTGATTTTGTTACGACTTGATGATCATCAATATTTACATCATGTTCCAAAACTGATACTGTATGTTTATGGTAACTAAAATACGAAATAAAAAACTTTGATTCGAATCTATTTAAATATCTTGTGAAGACTGCATCAATTGTAGTTTTATATCTCGTTGTGCTAAGATTGCAATCATTGAACATCGTTAAATTAAATTATCTGATTAAAGATTCAATGAATGGTAGATTTTCATTGCCTGCAAAGTTGTTTAAATCTCCACATAAAATCATTGGAAAATCATCAAAGCTCTTTCCAATTTTATTTTGAAGTAATGCAGAAGCGTTTTTAGAAAAAATAAATAAATTTTTATTCAAAACTTCTTGTATTGCATTTATAGACTTAGGAGGGGGAAATATAAACAGCAACCACACTGTTAAAAATTTTCCGGAAAATTTACGGTAATTGTCATTGGCATCCATGTTGCCAGTAACTATTACCGTAAAAATCAAATGTTACTGTAAAATTTTACGGTTTCCTCGGTAGGCCACAGCAACCAGTTGGCGCTCGGATCGCTTATTTCTCCGGTATAAATTACCGTAAACATCAGCGATGCGTCGGCGATGCAATTTTACAGTAACAATTACCAGAAAATCTTCCTGAATTTTTAACAGTGCATTACAATTATCTGTCTATTTTCAGAGTAGCAACGGCAAACACATATCTCACCGATATCAGAAACATTGTTTTTTCTCATCTCAAAAAATACTGTGCACCTCTGACAAGTTGAACTGTGGCCTTGAGCAAGTCTATTTCTTTCAAGGGAAAGCAATCAGTAAGAGTATTGGCAAGAAAATCCTGTACCGCTTGCTACGTCTTACCTGAATTATATTGTTCGCCAAATGGGCACAAATGGTTCGCCAAACTAAATCCGCAAGTTCTTAAGCTGTTTTTCCTCACCCCTATTTTAACAAATGGAATCGTTTAATCGGTTGGGTAGCGGAGCTCAGCAAGCCAGAGGCGGACAATAACCAGAACGCCTAAAGAAATTTTGCCTCCTAAAATATTATATAAGCTTAAACATGTTTACTGCTGAAGCAGCAATTCAATGCCTCAGTGAGGATCGAACTTACGTTCACTCAGGAATCGGATTATGACTTTGCCGATTGCGCTACCGAAGCTCGTAATCCCAGCGAAAACAACGCTCGTAAAGGAGCAGAGAGAAGCCGCGCATGCGCTGTATTCCAAATGTCGGTGAGGTGACGGTGTTACGAATTGGATGGTTTTTCCCTACCTTAAAAATGCTCAGCGCGCCAGAAGAAATTTTCACTTCAAAGAACTCGTTCCATCTCAAAACAACTATATTAAGTTGCATAATTGATGCTCAATCATCATAACGTTTCATCTTGTGTACAGCAAATTCCATATGCAGCTGTAAATCACTAAAAATAAATGGAATTCCAGTTAAATGAATGACAAAGGATTATTTTTTTGTTTACCATGTTTGTGATACATTACACTAAACTACACAACTTAAGGAAGGTGCAATCCTCATAGAAATTGTATTAAAAATGACACATGTATTTATTCAAGTTTCACAGCAAATTTTAAACTAGTATGCTGTGGCCATCACGAAACTTTCTTCTATATTTTTCTTTTTTTTTCTGATCCCTCCCCATGCTTGACGAGGAAGCAATATTCCCAACAAAAACAAAATTACACATGCAAAAACTTGACTACCATCCCCATGTCTGAATTATTGCAAAAGCAAAGCAAAGAGCGAAAATTGAAAGTTATTTTAAAAGCCTTGATTGAATTAATTACAAATATTTTATTTGTTAACAAACATAAGATGGCAACAGTTAAAAATTTTAAATCATTGAGATAATATTTCCGATCATTTCCATTCAATTAAAATCACGAGAAATACGCAGACGACAATCTATTACGATTTATCTTTCTTATTGTTGCATTAATAAAGCTATTTTTATTCAAAAAAAATAAAATCAACACCTCTTGGAGCGATTGGCGTCAAAATTGAACCAAAGCCTGTTTACATATGGATTCACATATATTCCAAATTTCAACCAGAACGTAGCATTACTTCTTGAGATAGGGCACTCACAATGGAAAAAAAGAACGGGCGATTGCGCTACCCCCTTTTTAGCTGTTGACACCAAAATAAAATCAGCTCTTATACCCACTACGGACTACTTGCCGATAAATTTTTCTTTCATTCTGTTCATTATTTCTTGAGATACAGCTGTCACAATTGACGACAAAAAACGTTCTATAGCTCAACCCCCGTTTGAGTTATTGACACCAAAATTGAATCAGCACCTGTTCCTGTTAATGGCAACATATGGACCAAATTTTGTCTGATTCCGCCAGTTACTTCCTGAGGAATAGCAAGCACGCGTAACTCAAAAAACGTCCCATTGCTCCACCCCCCTTGGAGGAATTCGCGCCAAAAACCAATGGGCACAAGTTCACATAGGGGCACATATGTGTACCAAATTTCGTTCGATTTCATGCGGTAGTTTTTGCTGTAGAGCGGCCACACACAGACGTGACACACACACACACACACACACACATACATACACACACACAGACAGACAGACATTTTCCAAAAATAGTCGAAATGGACTCAGCACACCTCAAAACGTTCGAATCCGTCAAAATTCGAAATTCGAAAATTTGCACGAATCCAATACTTTCTTCTATGTATTAGATATAGAAGAAAGTAAAAACTAAAAGACTTCACGTGTCAAAAGTGTTACAAAAAAGCTTTAAGGTACCAACTATGCTCAATAAATAACTCTTCTGTTTCTCAAAGTTGGCTTTAAAATCCCAAATATTATAACGAAACAAATAAAACTTTCGAGTTTTTTTCATAAATATCACGCTTTAAAAAACATTTTAAACTTTAAAACGTATTTTAATTTCATACACATGAATATAATTTTCTCAAATAGGAGCTTATTATGGTGCTCTTTATCGATAACGAGTCTCATTTTCTAGAAACAACTGTACCAGCGCGCTGGTACAGTTATTTTTAGAAAAGCAGCGGCTTGAAAACATCCAAAGTGCAACGTACATTTCGTCACTTTAAAACGAAATTTAAAATACGCTCAGCAGCTACGTGGTGAATATTTTTAAAATTGAATAGCTTGCAGCTATTCAAGTACACCAAGCCACAGATTTCTTTACTTTCATAATGATGAGCACTTGGAAGAAATGAGACGTCTCACTTGTTAAGTATCTTTAATAAGCTCTTTAATATAAGGGATCTTCTCTCTAAAACCCATTCACAATGCGTTTAAAAATACCAAATTCATATCTTATTCAAAAGAAAGGTGATATCTTATTCAAAAGTTTTAGAAATAGACAATTACTTTCAGAAAGAATGTTTGCAAAAATTAATGCATGCGCAAAGATTACAAACTCGCGTGAAAATAAACATTCAAGAAATGTTACGTTAATAATCCTCTGTATAATTTCAGCATTGAAATAATCATTAGTAATGATTTGTTAGAGGAGTTTTCACGTTTCGAATGGCACTTTTTCATCCTTGATTCTCCATAAAAGGTTAATCTCCATCATATTTTATGCTCACGTAATAGCAGAAAATTGCTCTTATAGAACAAAAATGTTGGCATTAATAATACAGAGTTAAGATAAAACTGTGCAGTGGTTGACAGTTGTGACAGATTTAAATCATTTACAGTCTACTTTAGGCAACAAATTTGCTTAGTTACTTTCATGTGTTTAGTTTTTGATATGAATAATATTTCAAAATATTCCTGTATTTTTATACAAAGAAACCCAGTTATTTTGAGCTTAAGGCAGTAGATGGTAACTAATATTTCAGGAAATAAAATATGCAATAAAAAATTATGCAATAAAATGTGCAATAAAAAATTCTATACGCTTAAAATGTGAATTCAAATTGTTTCATGTTATGCATTAAGCATTTCGAAGCGCCATGCCGCTTTGTTTGGATAAACACGGCATACGCATGCATCGCCACTTACACACCATAGGGAGACATACGAAGGTCTACCCGCTTTGGGTGACCTACCCGACTTTGGGTTGACCTTTGAGCCACTCTCCCCTATGTCTCACCATACCTTAGGCTAATATTTAATTGTTGCTTTGTTCACTAGCTCAATTTCTAATCCTGTGTTTAGTATTCTGCTAAGTAAAATATCAGAACATTGAGTTTTGATTAACATGTTTAAAATATTTTTATGCGTAGAGTAATTTATTCCTCCTCATTTAGTCTCGATTCAAATTCTGCAAAGGAACAACGAAATCCTTACTCAAGTCCACATTAGAAAAAATGCTAGTATAACTCATTTAGCCATTCATTTACTTTCTTTAAATTATCTTGCCATTAAGCACTACTTTTCTACAAGATTCTTTAAAATATCCAAGCATCGTTAAAGGACTAAACAATAGGGGTTTGTCAAACAGTAGTCTTTTCTAGTATTTTATTTAAAAGATTATTTTAACTTTCGAGATATTTTTTTTTTCTTCCTTTGATCATTAGATCCAAAATCATAGCAATTTTTGCTCTATAGTTCAAACCAGAAGTAGGTATTAACGTCATCAGAAGTAGTAATTTAAAGAAAAGAGATATATGAAACTGCGTAATATATTAAGACTTATTGGAAATGTGGTAAGTGGAAGGAGACCAATGTTGGCAAATTGCGGGAAATTATTCTAAAAAAAAAATTGCTTCGCTAGAAACAAAGCGTTTGGGTCGTTTCCATTATTTCTATGTAATTTATAATGGTTTTAAAATGTGTTAATAATTTTTTCATAAACTGAGTATAAATTCTGATTGAAATATCGTCAATGATTTCGTGATATTTGACTAATTTTGAATTTGTTATTTTTTCCGTCACTCTTTTTGTACAGCCAGAAAAAAAAAAAATCCGTTAGAAAGAAGAGACTTAATTTTGCTTAGTATGCTGAGGTTGCAGTTTGAAGCAAAGTACTTAGCAATTGAAATATTTTGGGGGTTTTTTGAGCAATTCTCCTCCAGCTAACACCGTCTGCAGCACTAGCAGCACTGTCCACCATAATCCGCTCCTCCTGGGTGGTTAAGTCCAAGTCTTGGACACACACACACATGTCTACACACGCACACCTGCACACACACACGCAAATACCCACATATGTACGCCTACACACACACACACGCACCTACCCACATATGTACGCCTACACACACGCGCACGCCTACATACAAACGTCGACGCACACACACACACATCGCCTACATACACAAGCTCACTCGTAATTCCGAAAAACATAATTTGATTTTAAGATGTAAAAATTTCCATTTTTTTTTTAAGGATTTTTTTTTTCTCAAAATGCGAACATTTTTCTAAAGTTGAAAACCTATCTACAGATCCTTTATATATTTATTTTTTAAATACATAAACAAATCAGCTTCACATACACATCGAACCACGAACAAAGTGCATATGTCTCCAGACAAGCACAGAAAATATTTACAACAAAAAGAGAAGGAAGTAACACATAGTGCGCCGGTAAGAATTGAACCTACGACCTCCGGCATACGAACCGAAGCTTCCATCATAGAGCCAGAAAGCCCCCTAGAGAGCATTAAAATGTAATTACGTGGAACTTAAGATGGTTATGAGCCTACAAGCGAACTACGCCCTATTGTAAGCAGTTTACAGCTGCTTTGCATTTAGTGATGTTTTTTACTACCTTTGGCGACTTGCTGAGCTCTTGGTGACTTGGAGGTTAGCTAGTGCTAGAATTTCGTAGAAATGGTGTTTGAAAATATTTTTTTTAAATTTCAAAGTGATCATTAATTGTTCCTCTTCCAAACTGCTTTTCTATTACGTTTACGATCGGATTTTATTTATTTATTTATTTATTTTACAATCGGGTAAAAAAAATCGACGCAGTCACTTTGGGTCTGTTGGGGAAACCATTGCCAAAATCGCGTAAAACAAAAAATATTGGTTTCTTAATCAATTTAATAAAAATCTGAAACCAAGATTCAGAATTTATGCTGAAACTACATCTATATTTTCAATTTTATGTTTCTTGGCCTTGTTACTTACCTAGTACGCGTGTCATAAATAACCAACCAACAAACATCGTATTTTAATATTCATATAGATTGATAGGGACAGCCATTTAAACTCCGCAATCTTCAAAACTCCACATTACACATACATACGCAAGTAACACTTTGCTCACAATTAGCTAAATTAATAGTTAACACTGAATTTAGGGTCAGTTATTGGATTATCGAAGAATGCTTGTAGCGCAAATCACACACCTGAAAATGAATCTGGATTTGTGAATTTTTTTTCTTTTAAAAGTAAAAGCGGTTTTAAGTTTCTCCTTCTCCACAAAAATCCGCACAGCTCTATACGCTATATGTTCTAGTAACTACCTTTGAGTTATGGGAGAGTTATCTAAAAAGAGGACGCTAGCATGTTTTTGTTCGCCGAATAAAATATGCGAAATAAAAAAAAATAAAAACAAACCATTTTTTTTTAGAATAGGTCTTAGATTTAGTAAAGGGGGCTTTTCAAAACGATTGACAGTATGGTGTCCTGATATTTTCCCTTCAATTTAATGATGATAAAAAAAAATGTTTTGACATTGCATAATCATGTAGTGAGCGTTTGTTTTACATTAAATGCATTGCAATCAGTGCCTTTTTTTATGGTTGTAAATTAATAAGTGAATGAAGGTAATACTCATGAAAAAATCGGCGACTTGCCAAGAAGTTTTTAGAATATCTAAAATTTTAGCAAATTAACTCACAAATAATCACCTGATTAGAAAGCTATGAATTGTAGAGAATTTATACCTAGGAAAGTTTTAACGTTTATAACAACAAAAATTTTCAAATTGTGTCGCACCAATCGTATCAATGCATTTGAAAATCACCCAAAACAAGGTTGTCTGTTCAAAAAAAAAAAATAGGATGTGAAAGATTTTTTTTCTCTCTCTCTAAAACATGAACGAAGGCCCCGTTTTGAACAACCGGATGCGTGAAATAGAGTACTCAAATGAAAAAACGAACTTTTAAGTTTTAATTCAGAAATTTATCGAGAATATTTATTGGGTTGTTAACAAAGTTGGACTACAAGGTATGTAAATGGTGATCAACAACGTCATGACGCACAAAATTAGCTGATTCTGCATACACGTGTTTCGAGGTTTCAGGGAACCTCTTTTTCAATGCAAATAGTGAGCTTTTGGATGAAAAAACATCCAGTAAAAACAACAAAAATGAACAGTAGATAGTTTTTATAGCAAATTAACAAAATAAACTAGACAAAATAGAACTGACAGATTAGGTCTCCTAACTTATTTAAGGAAATAATCTCCATTGAAAAATAATTCCAACAGAAAGCGTTCGTTATTGTTACAAACAATATTCGCAGAGATAAGAAACGCAGCGTGTTGTGACTTATACCACTTTACACTCGCCAACAATAACTTTTTGAGCGGAAATATAGCGACTAACAAGGGTTTAAATTATTTGTGTACAAAGAGTTTGTGTTTTCAAATAGCAAGAGCTTTTTCAGTGTATTTTCTCGTTTCATGGCGGGAATTTTTTTTTTTTTTAATATTATTAAATAGTAATGAAAAGTATCCTTTTTTTTTACTTCGACAACCTGTTATTCTTCTTAAAGGGCAATAAGTTCCAATTCCATCTTTTGCATGTCCCCTTAAAACTTTGAATTCGAATTTTTCCTTGAGTTTTGGTCGCACAAATGTAACTTTTTTCCTGTTAGTAATTTTTTTGCAGAGATTATTTCCCTAAATATAAGTTGGGGGACCTAGGGTTAGTATAAAAAGTTTAATTTTGTATTTTGTGACTTATTTTATTTTTGTTACAAACTTTTAATATATAACTGTACATCTGATTTTGGAAATTTTTGCAATTGGAAGTATGCATCTAGGACCAACGGTTGCGAAAATAGAGGTCTTTTGCAGGTTAAACCGTAGCACCTTGTATGTTCTGTTTTTTTTTTTTTTTTTTTTGAAAAAAACGTTCAGTTTTTTAACCAATTCTTGATTTAAAATATTAAATAAAGCATATAAATGAACATTTTGCTCTTCATTGAATAATTTTTTCATTTAATGTAAAATAAATTATTTCATGCATTGCAATATGAAAGGAAAAAGAAAAATTTGAATGAATTTTTCTATGTTAAAAAAATAAATTTTATGTTACTACACACAGTTCAGCAGATTGTTTAGAAACGTATGAGGCAGTGAGAAAAAAAATGGCTTTAAGTATACTTTTTACAATTTCGAGTAAAATGTGTTTCAAGTTTAGATCTTAGATAGGCTTTCATTGATTTTTTTTTCTAAATCATGCTATACTATAGCAGCACCCATCAGAGCTACTCGTACCATCTCTTGTCCAAAAACAGAGGAGAAGCTCGTCTACCCTTTGTACTGATTATCTCCGAATTTTTAATTTTGGCACTTACATTCCTTTGCTTCTCACTGCCTCATATGTAAAGTTAAAGTCAAATATAGCGGTTTTTTCAAACTTAATTATTTATTTATTATTTTTTTAATGCGTATGTGTTTTTAGGTAGTCAAGCGTATTCATTTTGATTTAATCTTTCTGGATTTTCAATGAATTTCAATAAGTTACATCTGATATATATATATATATATATATATATATATATATATTAACTTGATCGTTATCCATCCCAATGTTTAAATTATTTCTTAATAATATTAGTTTTTCCATATGATGTGTTTATTTTGCTGTATTAGTACATAACAATAAATTGAGAAATGTAATGCTGTTCGGAAGTGTAAATAACAAAGAGCAAACTCGATAACATTCAGAGTAGTTAATAGACAGTTCGTTTAATAGACATCAAAATGTTTTTTTCCGTTAGTCTGCTTTGTTGCTTTTTCAGAACATCGTTTTTCTAAATCCGAAACCATGGTCATTACTTTTTCGACAAGAAGTTCATTTTCTGTACTTTATTTTACCTTAGACTGGCACCGCCTTTTTTCTCTATTCCCTGAGCAAGTTTTTATGTGAAGATTTTGTTACAGTGATCTTAAGAAGTTTAGCTTCGTAATGAAATTAAAATACGTGCGATTTTTTTTTTAAATCAAGTAATTGAAAATGACGTGTAATGGAAGTCTATTTAATGTTGCAATATTCCATAATTCTTTTATAAGAAGCACAATAGTCTTTTGAAGAAACACTTTTTTTTAAAACAATTGGCTTATCCATTGGCAATTTTTTGGCCATATTTCGTCTCGGCTGAATCTATTCTTCAGTTGCCTCATCGAACGTAAGTATAAAACATTTTTTTAAACTCAAGTTTCCGTAAAATGATTTTTTTTTAATTTTAATTTCTCAATTATTGTCTTTTTTTTTATTTGCCTAACTCTATCTTTTAGCGAAACTGACTCAATATGTACGTCAATTTATAAACCCGACTGCAGTGCAAGCAAAATCTGCGTGAAGAGTTACGATAAAACTGTAAGAAGCTTGTTAAAACGTTAGTTTTTTTCCATTATTTACAAAGTCTGGATAAGAACTAACTTTGCATTGAGGGTTTAATTCCGTTTCACGGTTATATTACAATCTGATATTAACCAAAAATACGTCATGAAATTCATTAAAAATACGAGTTTTAGAAGCATAATTTCTAACACCCGTTCGCGCACCTCGTTTTTTTTTTAAATAAAAAAGAATTTTTGAAATGCAAAATACAAGGGTATCATGGTATGTATGAGTCATTGTTTGGAACTAAAATCCCCTTGCTTTTTGAACAAATTAAAAATCTAATGAGGATTACCTCTGCAACTCCTTTTCTGAAATTTACAAAACATTTTCTCGTGCACAAATACCGCGTGATTTCTACAAAGTAATGCGCCGGAAAGGAAATGAATTCACTCCCTAGAGGTATTGATAAAATAATTCACACGCTAATCTTTTCTCCTAATGATTCGTTCTCATTTTGCAGCTTGACGTTCACGAAAATTTGAGAATCGGTTTTGGGCCATCGATTTTTGAATAAGAAATTGAGTCACGATGGGATCTCGTGTGTTATCTATTTGCAACAGCATTCAAGCAGGAATATGAATTTACTAGATTTTTAATCAGCCGACACTCAGTGTAAGTCACCTCTTAAGGATTATTGATTTCCAGCGCTACGACATCCCTACACCTCTGGAGCACCCCCACCCTTTCTTAAATTGGAGTAGGAACTCGAAACTGGCAGTACTCATTTCATTTAGGACGCATCCATTTTAGACAGACTGATATTGGAGAAAAATACAGGGAGGGACAGTGAATCATTAATAACTTTTCTCGTTTTACGTCGATGCTAAACCTTCACATTTAACTTAATAAATGCAATATCATTTGTTACGCAACGAGTGATTCCTCGCAGCTCCTCTTGCTATTCGGAATGCGTCATTTGCATACGCGCTTGCTGAAATAAATATTGGCAACAAATAAATGAAGACTCATTTATTGCGTGGAATTGTTCGTCCTATAATTTATGGAGGAAACATGCTTTGGAAACGCGCCTTTGAGAAATATACCAGTATCGTGAATAAAAGAACCAATTATATATTTGGAACTTAGCACTTGGCAAATACTATTCATTTTGAATTATTTAAGAGAATTGATTTGAGAAAACGAAAAACGACATCGTTCCGAAAAGCGGCCGGTCTTTAAAAAAGGTAATAATGAATAATTTTAAAAGTTGTACCAATTAGAAACACAAATTAAAAAGCAGTAAATGTACAACATTTGATTATATATTTTTTTAATGAAATGCTTTTTCCAAGTTTGACTATCCTGTGAAACATGCGCGATATACATTTCTTCGTGTGTGTGTGTGTGTGTGTGTGTGTGCGAGCTCGCGCGTTTGTACAGATATGGGATAGCGAGGTGTTTTATTTTTACTAAACGGTGTCACAACGTGGGAAAGATATTCATATGTGGAAATGCATCAAGCATATTTCTTTGCTCTTTAATTATTAGGTACTGAGGCGTTATTATTGTTTTTATTACTATTATAAATCCTCAAATATACCACCACATAACCTTAACGATATGACTAGAGGTTTAAAATCACTGAGCCAGAAGTAGTGTTGAATAAATGCTGTGCAATCCCAATATGCGTAAGTATTTATGTTAATTAATTCCTTAAATTGATTATTTGCGACAACCATTAGTATGTACCACTTTCTTTCTCCTTTTTATAAAATATTACATCACTTAACAACAGTTCAGAATGTATGCTTACTTTCTTATTTCAGTCCTCAAACTTCCTCATAGCTTTCTTTGAAGTTGTCTAGAGTTGTTAAAGGTGTAGAAACGGCCCGAAGTTCTGAAGTTTTTAAGCAAATAATAGTGCGATTGAAATGTAAAAAACTTTTAAGTCATTTTTTCTAAACTAAAAATTGAATTCAAATCATTTAGAAAACGTTTCACCAGAATCTGAGGCATTTACAACGAAAATATCATATTTTCTAGTGATTAAATTGAAAGTATAATTTGAATTTTCTTAAAGTAAAATACATTTCTATTTCATGGGCTTAATTAAGTCAAATATTTTCGGTGTTGTGTTTTAGTTTGTAAGTAAATTTTACACATTTTTTTTTAAATTATTTCAATGTGCTTAATATTGCACACTGCACATGAATAAAACGCACTAAAATTGCAGATAGCCTTCAGTTCATAAATGAGTCAATTTTCATAATTTGGAGGTGAAAAAAAGATATTTGAGGCAAAAGAGAATCTTTTGTAGTTCATATTGTAAGAGTCTTTTACAAAGGGAAAATAAAGAGCTCTTTGAAAGAGAATGGAAAGAGAAATTTGTGCAATGTTATAAATAGGAGAACCAGCGCAGGGTCGCCGAGAGCCAAAGTAGGCCCCTTGTCAGTTTAGTCGCCGGGTCCCTTTCCACCCCTAAAACTTGCCGGTTTTCTACTACTACGGTTCTGAGCCTCTTGTTTCCGACTCTCGTTGACCCTAAACCAGCATAAATGAGGCAGTGAGAAGCAAAGGGATGTAGTGGATATTTTCAAGTTTTGAGTAAAACGCGTTTAAAGATAACATCCTAGGTAGGCTTTCATTGATTTTTTTTTCTAAATCATGCTGTATAGCAGCAACTACTAGGGCTACTAGTACCATCTCTTGCCCCAAGACAGAGGAGACGTTCACCTAGCATGTGTACTGATTATCTCTAAATTTTTAATTTTGCCACTTACATCCCTTTGCTTCTCACTGCCTCAAATGTCTTTAAAGCAAAAAACATTTAATCTGGTTCAGATGCGACATAAATAAAATGCATGAATGTGTGCTTGAAATACCTGCCAAATCAGGATTTCTGCAGAGTTACAATGGAGGTAATGCCAGATTCGGAGAAATGAAAACGTTGTTTTGCTTTCTTCTACTATCAAAAGAGTATTAGCACTGTGCGTAACCTAGTTGATAGAGCATCGGAGTAGGAGGGGCTGGGCTCGGAGTCGGATGTCACCGAATGCTCACCGAGTAATGCAGAGGACGTACTCGTTAAATCCGTGAGTTCGAAAGCCCTGCTGTTGGTCGCTAGCAGTTATCAGGGGTGCAGAGTTCCTGGAGACATACTCTCTTTTTCAGAACTCAGCCTAAACTGTGGAGATGGTATTGCCACCTTTTGAGGCCGAATTCGGACTCCCGATTGGCGTCTCCCGTATTGAGAGCTCATTTTCACCGATACCGTTCCCCTCAATTTCTTTCTCTACGCAATAGAGGCTCATAAAACCCAGTTGGCGTCAACAACAGTCATTCCTTGATGCTTGAATCTTTGAGGGAGATGTTCGGGTATTTGGCATGTGTAATTATGCAATGACATTAGGATTTTCATTCAGAGCACATAAAACAGTTGACGTTAACAAACATTCAGATAACTTACAGTGGTGGTAAAAAAAATGAATCAACTGCGCCGCAAAGGAGAGGAATATCATCCATTCTGCATTCAACGCACAGTCAAGCATCCCGTATCCCAGATGATTTGGGGATGTATTTCTGATCAAGGAGGTCGTGGGCTTCACTTTGTGCAAGGAACAGTAAACGCTCAGGTGTGTATTGGCATTTTGGAGGAGAAATTACTTCCTACTATCCGGGATCAATTTACTTCAGTTCCAAACGTCATTTTCCAAGATGATTCTGCTAATTGCTATAGGGCAAAACTGGTAAGTAACAATTTAAAAACCTTTATCCAGCCATTAAACTTAAATTGACATGGGGTTAAGGATTTTTTTTTCCTCTCTAAACTCACACGCAGGTTCAGAAATGGAAAACTGAGCATGAGGTCAGCAGTTTGCCTTGGCCCGGAAACAGCCCGATCTACGTAAACAATTATCGGATTCCTGCTGTTAAATGTTTATTTCATAAGTTTTGCAGAATTTCACATACATTCATCGTTAATAGGTCGACCGAAAATTCTCACATAATCCCATTGGTGTGAAAGTACCATGGTGATGCAATTTTTTTTTACCAGCACTGTATAACTTCAAGGCAGGCTTAAAAACGCGTAGATCACGAAAACAATTTGTAAAGAAAATATATTTAACTGCAGAGACACAACTGAAAAATCGAACCATTTAAAAAAATGTTTGCTCCCTTCCAGCTTATCACAAGAAAGAATGATAAATTTGTTAAACGGTTTTATGGACTGTTGGTTTTAACATTTTCACTTGAGAAAATCTACTTATATGAAAAGTTTCTTATAAATCGATTCAATAAGAGAGGAAGAGTCGAACTCTCTCATCAACCACAGCTCTAAGATAATGAAGTTAAGAAAGAAGAGAATAGCTGGTAGGGTGAAAACGGTTCTCCATTCAAGCTATTTTCTTCTTCCATTAATGAACTCGGGCTTCATGAAATGAAAGACACTTTACAAAATCAAGTGCCAGTATAGTTTTTTTACACGTCAAACTTTATTATTAATTCGTTTTTTTTCCCCTTCCCACGGATGGCATTCTTTCTGCGACTTTTAAATACTGCATTGAGGAAAAAAAACCTTTTTACGTTTTTGCCTGAAGTATTTTCCATTACCTTTTAAAATTTATAACAAGCTTAAGGTTTTGTGTAAGGTTTTCTGACTACTTTCACTGTATTTTTCAAACTAATCATGTAATTTCTCTGTGTTTTAAAGATAAATTAATAGCATTTAAATCTCCTGTACCCTTTTTGCGCATTAGTGATGGATACTACTTGGTATAGCATCATGCATAAAACGTTGAACTTTCAGAAAGCTTAAAAAAACTTTTGATCTCTGCAGATTTACTATTATAATTTATTAAAAACTTTTATTTTTCTGCTATAGGTTTCATGTTGTTTTTATTACTTTCGTACAATGTCGTACATCGTTCGTTGCTTTATTTACTATTATAATTCTTTAAAAACTTTTATTTTTGTGCTATAGGTTTTATGTTTTTTATTACTTTCGTTCTGTACACCACACTTAAAATATCACACATCTCTCAAAATAAATATTTTATTTGTTAACATTTACAACTGCTTTGACGTTCAAAGATTCCAGTATCTAATAGAAAGTATCCTGCTTAAGGAGAAAAAAAAAACATTTAGATTTCTGCGAAAATCATATAACTAAAGTCGCCGAAAATGTTAATGTTACAAATTTCGTTTTTTAGTAATAAGGGACGAACGTTTCTATAGCTTCGATCATACAAAGGACGTGCATGCAAAGGCACTGGAATTTATTAGACTTATTAATGAAGGTAATATTGCAGAAAAATCTATATAATAAGGATGTGTGCGCGTCTGTAACTGTTTCTCCTGTGGACTGTCAACGCTTCCCAGGTCGATCCATATACCATTGGACACAGAATATCCGGAGAACGAAAGTAAAACCATTAAAATCCTCAAATGGCATACCGGTGGCGTCAAATTTGGCAACACTTATCCGGTTTAGTCGCCAAATTTGACGAAATATCACGAAGTGACAGGCGTCGAGGGGCCGCTTTGTACACCGCCAATCGCAGAGTTTATGCCTTGCCGCCACAGATAGTGAAGAGGGACGAAACCCCGAACTACACCGCCGAACGTGTGTACACCGAGCCACCGAAGGCGAAGGGTTTTTCGAACGGAGCGAACAGTAGGCAAGGACAGAACAGCAAGCTGCAAAACTTGTGTGGTGTAGCGGTCCATGGTCAAACTGCCGAGAATGTGTACCAGAGGTTTCCTCTGACTAAACATAATGACGCCCAAACCATGATGCTTAATGAAATTACGTGTACCTACCGGGGTATCATTTGACTGCTCAACACAGGGCTAGATGACACTCGTGATGTCAACTTCATCGTACCAGGACCTTCGAATGACATCAGACATTGTTCCCCGATGATTTCCGATGCTATGGATTGGTGGCAAGGGAAGGAATTATACCACACACTTCAAATTTTTTATGGAAATTTAATGCCACAAATAGCACCTTTTCCGCACTATCCGTCATCGAAAATAGAAAAATATTTTTTTACTAATTTTGCTAAGGGCATCGAAAAACAGCATTTGGTCCAAACTTCAACCCAAATGCGGCAGATCAAGAAATTGTCAGAAAAATTACTGAATTTTTTTATGTGCACTTTGCTCTACCAATGGCACCTTTTCCGCACTATTCATCATAAAAATTAAAAAAAAAAAGTGTTTTTTTTTTTTTGGCCCACCCTAGTGTATAGCTGCCCAAGATGAGCACATTAGATACTGAATAAATTGGTCAATTTTAAAATGTTTTTGTCTGTTTTTGAATCATTTGCATATCTATTTCACCACTGTCGCTCTTGCAATTTTCATGATACTACATATATCCTTTCTTGCTGTTGTAATTCCCCTTTTGAGGAGTGTAGTTATAACGTTATATTAGCAATGAAAGAAATTTCAAACTTTATTGATTGAAGTTAAAACTTGATTTCTCTCTTCTAGTTAAAAATATGTTGAAATATCTGCAATGAAGTTCATGTCTGAAACAAACACAAAACATTACTTATTTAAAAGCAATTAGCAACTTTATTGATTTCATTTACTTTTGTTTGCTATATCGTGCAATCACGAATTGCTAATTGCTCACTTTTCACCGTAGTTGATGTTCTTTTGATTCTAATTTTCTATGCTACAATGCAAGCTAATAGATGGTGGATTCCATGTCCCTTGGCATCAAATTTATTTACACCTGACTCTCGACTACACGTAATCCTCTTTAGACAAAAATAGCACCCATCATCCTTCAATTTGAATTTTGATGTTTTGAACTTAAATTATGTCTTTTGCACTTATGATTGCGGCGGGAGCCATTTGTTGAAACAAAAAAAACCAACGAGGCGGATCGTCATTACGAAAAACAAAATTTGAATTCATGGCATCAATATTCAATTGAATGCTAGGAACTGGATGCTTTTTTTCTTTTTTTTTTTCAAATGGAAAAATTTTTAATTAGGAATTTTACCTGAGCCCCTTCATACTTCTTCATTTTTTATTACCCTATAGTCTATGGTAAATGATTTTATGGACCAGCATTTCAAAAGCAAGCCCTGATAAGTGGTACTATACAACATGAACCAGGAAACTTTTCAATCAAAATTTCTTCAGTTTTCCACACTTTTTACTCAAAACGTTAAAAAAAACTTACTTGCGCCACTTAGCTTCTCACGGCCTTAAAAGTGTGCAAATGATTTCCTTCCAGCCTTAAGTTTTCACAAACCAAATCCAAATATATTCACTTTCAAAAAGTTTTACTGCAAGGGTACATCGATATTAACACTTACACAAAAATAGCTCTGATAAAAAAATAAGATCAAGCATGTCGAAGATACAGCAAAGGAACGATGCATTTAAGAAGCTAATTGAAGCTCTTTGACTTACAAGGAATAAAGTGTTTTCTTATTGACTTTTTACCTTTTTATGCCAGAATTCCTAATTTCACCGTTAGAAAATATTTTTTCTCTTAATTAACGAAGGATTTTCTGGGAATTGCAGTTCATTTTTTTCCCTTTTTATCTTGGAAGTTATGTCTTGCGGCATTAAGTTTTGCAAAAATGAAAGCAATAGTTGAGATAGTACATGGAATTGGAAAAGCTGTAAATTGTGTTTACTAATGAGATGCAGTCAAACCTCTTTCAAATTCGTTTTGGCTTCAAAAACTTATGTTTCTAAAGTAAAAAGGGAGATCATTTAATTTTACTTTCTTTTAAACATATCAGTGAAAGATGTGAAAAGTTATTTGTGTCTTTATTTTTCTGCGCTTACGGTTTTGACGATTTATTGTTACATCTGTTCGGAACTTTCCTTTCATTTCAAATTTTGTTTCTACAACTAATAACACTTTAATTAAATGACATTAAGTTTCTCAGACTGGTGTTACTTTTTGCATTATTAACTTAAACTCAAAATGTTATGCGTAATTTAGCATCTTTTTTCTTTTTTCTTAAATCCAAACTGTATCAAACACTATATTCAAAAAATATGTGAAGTATATATTTAGCTCCATGGCACCCAAGAGACGCGTGAAAGAAAGACAGTGGCCCTATGGAACTTGCCGCACTATTTTGATTTTTAAAACTTCTGGAAAGCCTGCTTTGTGCTTTAGCATTGTTTTTACTTCCTTTCACAAAAAAGGAAGTATTGCATTCGCGAAAAAAATTTCACTCAAAAATCGGCCTTAATTTCCATTTTGCTCTCCCCCGATTGAATATTTATTTTTGTTTTCAACCCGACCGCACGTGGATACATGCCTAAGAACGTATAGACACCTGAAGAAACCATTTTGACGATCCCCGAGTTAATTACAACGAGTTTTCTCGTGACGTCCGTATGTGCGTATGTATCTCGCATAACTCAAGAACGGTAAGTCCTAAACATAGGTTTGGTACATTAGACTCCAAGTAGGGTCTAGTTGTGCACCTTCTCTTTTGATTGTGTTTGGATGTTCCAACACCTTTTACACTTTTTTGGGGTAAAATCATTGTTAATTCCGATGAACTCAAGCGGTGCTATAATTTGGCAAACACTTGGAAATATATCGCCAAGATATTGGTCGCCGAGTTTTATCGCCAAATTGGCAACGAATTTGGCGTGTTTTTTTTTTTTAATATGGTTTCAATTTGGCCATATTTAGAGAGTTAACCATTGAATCTCGTTATAACTGCCAATATCGGGAAAATTTATCTGTATAAAACGCTTTCTTTGCTTCGGTTCGCAACAGATTTGGAATGAAAGTATTCAAGGTGTTTTTTTGCTCACTCCGAGGCACTATTGTCTTTAAATTGGAGTATAAGGAAGTCATGTGGTGCACACATCAGATTGTTTTTACAATTTAACTTATTACTAATTATGCCTGGAAAATAGTACATTTCCGTGAGAATGAAAATAATAAATGTACATCTTTAATAACAATTTGAAAAAAGGTCATAGTCAGGGCCGCGCCGTCTCTATGTGCGAGGTCGTTCACCGCACGACGGCGCCAGAGTCAGAAAGGCGCCCAGCTCTAGCAATCAAGAATTATCCGAATGGAGGATAAAAATCTCCAACCAAAAAATAAAATTGAACTTTTCATTATATTTTATGATGGTGGCAAGGAAATTTTAATGCTCGTTTAAACATGCAATCCGTCTTGCTGCCCATCTGAAAGGAAAAATTATTGCCTGATGCATTACAATAGCATTTTAGTTCCTGAAGTGGAGCCACGAATGCTATTTTGGTAAGTTATCACCCGCAAAATATTGAAAACTAAAGTTCCAAAAGTGTTTTTAAGACAATTTTTGATGAATTTAAAGAAGCTTTCAACTGGAAATGTTTCAGAATTGAAGTCTTAAAAACGCAATTGCAAGCCATCTTTGATGAAGAGAAGGGATGAGGTTTGAAACTCTCCACTCCCAAATTTTTGAAATTGGGACTCTAAAAACTGAATTTTATCATTAGGATGTTAGAGGAGAAGAGGTTTGGGAGCTTGCAACATTTAGCAAAATTGAATCAAAATTGAAAAATGCGATTTTAAACCATCGTTGGCAACGTTAGAGAGAGGAATGGGGTTCAAGCACTCCCTTTTGCTAATTTTTCGAAACTGCAGTTCTAGAAAGGCAATTTTAAATTATGTTCGATGGTGTCAGAGGGAGAATGTTAGGAAACCCTCCTCTGAAATTTTTCCGAAATTGATGTTCTAAAAACGAATTTTTGCCCCACATTTGAAGAATTCCTTGATCTACCCTTGATTAATCAGTCCTGTTTTCATGTTTAGATATACATAAAAGTTTGATTCATTAATCAACAATTAGAGAGGTATTTAGAACGGCGGCGTTATTTTTCATATTTTAAATATAGTCTTTTTCCAAAACGCATTGGCAAATCACATACACTGTATTCTAAAATTAAATATACTTACACTTTTTTTTTCTTAAATAAATTAAATGTGAAACCTCTTTTTTTTTCATATTTTATTTGTCTACAAAACCGCATTCCAGGTGCAACATGCAAATTGTATTTCCCTAATAGACACTTCAAAAAGGCGCACAAAAGAAATTTGCACGACGGCGACGACCATCACTGTTAAAAATTTTCCGGAAAATTTACGGTAATTGTTACTGGCATCCATGTTGCCAGTAACTATTACCGTAAAAATCAAATGTTACTGTAAAATTTTACGGTTTCCTCGGTAGGCCACAGCAACCAGTTGGCGCTGGGATCGCTTATTTCTCCGGTATAAATTACCGTAAAAAATCAGCGATGCGTCGGCGATGCAATTTTACAGTAACAATTACCAGAAAATCTTCCTGAATTTTTAACAGTGCAGCCTTGGCGCGGGTCTGGTCATAGTATAAAATAAAAATACTTCGAAATGTGGGGCAAAGTGAAACAGTTCACATAATTTACCTCTTTCAAATTGATAAAATTAGAAATTGCTTTGAAAGTTTCGGCACACAATGAAAAAATAATGTATTTTGTAATAAAATGTGCATTGATATTATTTTTTACTCTTGGCAGTAAATTTGTACCTCCAAAAAGAGTTTAAAATAAAATAGTTTTCTACTGAAATATTTTCTATTTCTTAGTTAAAAGTGATTTTCAAATCAATAAATGAACAGATGAATGAATAATAAAAAAAAATTGATAATTGAATTAATAAATGACTAAAAAAAATTGATAATTGAATTAATAAATGACAAAAAAAAGTGAATAAAACAGTGAATGAATAAATAAGTGAATATCACAGAACGTTTATCATTTCACGTTAACGAAAATAATTTTGATAAACCACAAAATATTACAATACGACTTTAAAATTTTGAAAATGACTTGCGTAATCATGTATTATAATCTTGAAAGCAATCTATTTTTTAACTAGAATCAAATATTTAACAACAAAATGGGTGACGTTCCAAACTGAAAATTTTATCACTTCACTTCACTCCATATCAGTGAAGTGAAAATCCAAATGCATTTTTTTTCCTAATCCTGAGAATAAAATATCAAATGATATTTTATCCTCAGGACTAGAAAAAAATGCATTAAAAGTAAAACTTGTATTCATAAGCAGATGTGTACTCTGTAATATCAGAAATTTGGCCTTGACAAAACTATTTAGTGGAACTGTTAGTGAAACATATTATCTGTCGCAGTAAATCAAGGAGATGTTTTACAATATAAAAAGAAACTATTTTATTGGTGTGATGCATATTCCATCGTGTCCTATACATAACTTCCTTTACACACTGGAGGTTTAGAACCCTAAGGGAATAGGGGGATTGGGGAAAATAATTGTCATTTCACTCTCAAAGCCTGTACATTTTAAAATTACGCGTTATGTAGCTAAACAAATATTTTATCAGCTCTAAACTAAAGCGAAATTGTAACCAAAGTCGGAAACTTTGTGAAAACTAAACAGATAAAAATGTCCCAAGCAACCCATTTATCAGTTCATCCATCGTACTGAAAGTCATAATTATGCTCATATCTTTCGAAATTCATATCGCACAGAATGACAAACTATTATCTCTGAGTTGAAGTCTTAGAATAGGATACCATAAAAATAATTTAATGATAAGTCGGAAGCCAATCGTACATTTCACACTCAGCAAAAGTCTGCACAACTACCATAAAGTAATAATCAACTGTTCGTACTCACAAAATCACAGCTTACGATACTCATCACTTTCACCCAAAATATTGATCATTTCTCTCAGAAATGATTTTTCTACTTAGCCCCTACTTACCCCATCATAAAGTAATTTTCTTAACAAGGCACTGCTCACTATTGCTCAACGGCTCCAATCTAATTGCTCCCTAATCCAAGCTCACACACGAGATACTACATCATAACTGCTTTATCAGGTTCAAGTAGAATAACAAAACGTTTGTGAAATTCTCTGGTCTTAATCTGAGCTCAGCATTCAGACAGACTGCAAACTTAAACATCTTTAAGACGAGAATATGTAACACATTAAAGTAGTGTAGACCGGGGCACGTTTACGCAGTACCCCTTTCCTCAAAACGAATTATAACTGGAGAGCCAACAGTTATAACATATTGATGCTGCTCTCTAGCAAATACTCCCACAAGTTTTTGAGCATCAGGCGAGCTTCGGCCTAGCATGCAAAAAGAATAATCTGTTTTCTATCGAGTTGGGTAAATTTTGTGTTGAACGTTTTGAAGCTTACTGTGAATAAATAATACTTAGTTAAGAAAGAACAAATATATAAAAAATAGCTAAATTCTATACTTTTTTTAGGATTCAACTTGTACGAACTGAAATGTACAATATTTTTGCACGTTAAAAATGAATCCAAACATGGTGACGGGGCAAATTTACGCGTTGACGTCGGAGCACTTTTACGCACGTTCTTACTGTATCTTACTTAAACGTGCCCCTAGCACTCTTTTCGCTCCTAACTGTCTCAAACCGTTTTGGTCCTTTCCGGATTTAGTTTTGAAAGTTACCATTTATTTTTTGATTAAGTTAAAAATTCTTATCTTATAGCTTACAATCCCATAGTGCTGTCGCTTCAGCTTTAACTTTATGCTCTATTCAGTCTGTAATAAATTTGCCTTATTTTAACGATAGTAAGACATTATGTTCGAAACACTAACAGACACGTTAGGTGTCACAATAAATATGCGTAATCGTGCCCCGTGTCGGGGCAAGTTTACGCAACCGACTTGGACTCAAAAATAATTTTTTTAACGGTTAAAAACACAAACTAAGAAACAACTGAATATACCAATTTAGACTCCACTAACTGCTCCATAAAACCACAATCTCAAAATTTTCCTAAGTAAAAACATAACAATTAGAAAATTCATTGAAAAAAATCCGCATTAACGTGCCCCGGTCTACCTTATACATTTGCTTGCAAAAATAAAATTTAAGCCATGTTTAAAATTTAGTTTCTGAATTGAAACTTGTGTGCTACATTTGGTGCAAGTTGAAACATAAGAATTAGTAAATGTATTGAAAAAAATCCGCGTAAACGTGCGCCAGTTTACCCTATATAGTTCGCAATAAAAAAATATATTTGAAAAAATGTACTATATTTATTAATATATATATAACGATAGTATCCAGGGTTTGCTTTTGGCTCCGGAGGAACCCTGAGCAAAGAAAACATTAGGCGCTCTCACGACATTTTTCTTTGAAATATTGCTCTAAACCTCATACAACCTTTTGCATTGTAGGGGAGGGTAGGCCACAAGCAACACAAAACAGATTAAGATATTTTTTTAAATAATATTATTGAACTACATCTAGCGAAAAATACAACAGTTGCAATATTTTATCAAATACTTATGTTGAAAGTCATTCCCCGATTATCCCTATACGTTTAAGCACAAGATTTTTTTTAGTGAGCTAAAATAACTGCATATTTCTCCATTAAAAATGAAAAAAAGGAGGAGGGAATAAAAAAAAAATACACTACCACATGCATGATGGTTCATGAGCAGTAACGCAACGATCAACCCTTCGTAACAAAATGCAAAACTTTTTTTTTTTTTTTATAAATTTTCAATCCATGTTTTCAATTTAATAAACTGATAGCGGATGCTCTAAGGTCGGTAGTCTCGTATCTTTGTTTGACCATATTTTTTCTGTAGAGAAAACGTTAATGGTTAAAAACAATCATTTTCATGTAAATCAGAAAAGCTGACTTTGACATTTTCAATTTAAATCAATAAATATGAAATTCAATTTAAAAAAATGATTGCTTAGAAACAGTAATAGTACTAGTAGTAATTAAAATGAGAGTTTTGAGTGATCCAAACAAAAAGTTCATTATCTCTCTCTCTTTGCTTTAGTGGTATTTTTATCTTTATTCATGCCAATAATGGATAATAATAGGGGCAAGCACGAGAGAGAGAATTCATATCACGAACAACTTATATTGTTATGGATTGGCTGTAAATTATCTTCTTCATAATATTTCAAAAAATGCTATTTTGACCAAAATAATAAGCTATTATAGATGCAGCTTTATTGTTCAGTTTTAAATAAACATCTTCCTATTTTTATTCAGCATACCAAACGATGATTAAAAAAAGTTTTTCACCTAATGTATCCTAACGTATTACACTGCAAAATAAATTGAAACAAAATAGAATGAAATAAAACAATATCTTAACAACAAGGTGGCGGTAAATAACGTTTTGGATCTATCCAAGTTGTTAAAGAGGGTTGATTGAGTTATCATTAATATTGAAAGGAGTGTTCTGTTTAAAAATACACTGCAAGTAAACCCTAGATAGGAGCAACTCGGATAAATTATTAGTGACAGTAAATTACCGCCCATTAGCAGGGCTAAAGCAGAAATACATGGAATACACAGCCAGCTCAGTCATTTCCAGCCGAGGACTGCAGTTTCGTGCTTATTAGCACTCATCTAATAAGCACGAAACTGCAGTCCTCGGCTGGAAATGACTGAGCTGGCGGTGTATTCCATGTATTAGTGACAGTCACTCAAAATCTTAAGAATTTTTTATTTATTTATTTTTTTTTTTGAGCAATCACGATTGCTTATTGCTTTCATTTGCCTGTTTTGATGTCCTTTGATTTTATTTTCTCACCGCCACCCTCTGCAGCATCACCGTCGACCGACTCCTCACGATGCTGCTCCTCTAGCGAAAACCGTCTCCAGGTTGCGTCAATATCTTACACTTACATGCATTCATACACGCACGTACACAAACACATACATACACCTACACATATACACAAACACATACACACACGCATACATACAGACACCTACACATACATACACTCATGCCTGCACACAGACACAAACAC
This sequence comes from Uloborus diversus, assembly GCF_026930045.1. Classification (NCBI taxonomy): domain Eukaryota; kingdom Metazoa; phylum Arthropoda; class Arachnida; order Araneae; family Uloboridae; genus Uloborus; species Uloborus diversus. Next base: position 214,302,169 of record NC_072733.1, on the reverse strand, counting down.
ATATGCCTACACACACTTTATGCCCCCACGCACAAACACTCATACACTCAACTACCCACACACTCATACCTGCACACATACACAAACACACATGCCTATACACATACCCTATATACAAACACACATACCCTCACACACACATAAATACACACGCCTACATTCACACACTCACTCGTGATTGCGAAAAACCTAATTTGAATTCAAGAGGTCAAAATTCAATTTTTTTTTTTTTTTTTTTTTTTTTTGTAATACGGAGCACTTATTTGAAAAAGAAAGTAAAGTTTCGTGACAGTAACAACAAAATGTATTTACATTAATAAGAATAAAATAAATTTTTGAAAGAAAAAAAAATAGTAGGGAAGAGTGTTGCGCACTTTTCCACATTTTAATTTCTAACGTCAATTATTTATATCAAATTTAAAATCTAAAAGTCACATCAAAATGCCCCAATATATTTCTCTGGAATATATATTTTTTTAAAATTCAGACAGTTAGAAAATAAAATATTGCCAACCATTTAAAGTAAGAGTTCCAAACTGCCCCAAGGTACATCCTATTGTACCTTGGGACACATAATGCTGTACCATGGGAATATTTCATGATTCAGGGAACAGCCATGTAGTTGAACCAATTTTGCACTAAAAAAAATAAATAAATAAATAATTTTTTTTTTCATGGTAATGAATTAAATTATGAATAATGAATAATTATCTAACATTAAATGTTGGTTTGAAATTAGAACATTTTTTCATGTTCCTAAACATATCTTAATTATTAAGAACCATGCATATGTTGCACCTTGGGACGTACAATAATGTACTAAGGTACAATTTGTTTGGCTGTCAAGAAGTACAAACACTACATGGTTTGAGAAAAATCAAAATGTAGTCAATCTAAATGCATTATCATTATTTTCCCATAACCAAAATATTTAAAGTACTACTCTTTTATAACGAAATAAAATTCAGTCGATTAGTTTTAAAAATACAAAGCCAGAAAATGAAATAAAAATGAAGAAAATATTTACTTTGTAGTCATAAGATTTTCTTTCCCTCACAAAATTATCAATTGGACTTTTTTGATAATGATTGTTATTATGGAACCATTTAGTGGTGAAGGTTACTATTAGAGATAACAAAAAATGACTTGTAAAAATAATTTCTTCGAAATAAGCAGTGTCCCAAGGTACAATACTCTCCCCTACTCATCACTCCAAAACTGCATAAAAGTGTACAATTAAAGTGTTGTTCATGTGATTGGAAATTTCTCTAAAAAGTAGAAAATAACTTTAGTTTTTAAACACCATTTATAGTACTTTTAAGCATCTATTTTTAAAGTAGGAACAAATGCAATAGAGAAAACTATACGTAACCATAAATCAGCTAATATGAATTTAAATAGACCCAGTTTCTTCAGTAAAGTTGCTGTCGCAACATATTTATGATACGATACCAATGTTTTGTTAATAATTTTGAAAACAATTTTAAAAATGTGAACAAAATACGTTACACATGGTTTTAGCTGCGATTTTTACGCCAACTTAAAAGAAATATGTTTAACAGTCGTGTTGAATGTGTTTGGAGATTTTTTTTTAACTCTTTTAGCAATATATGCAATTCATGAAAGGTAGTTTGATTCTTGTTTTGAATAAAGTTTTGAAATCGGTACTTTTTTTTATAAGTTTATATTTTTTATCTTTTTAAGAGTTGAAACTCAATTTTTTGAGTGGAGTTTCGAAGTTTATGTTTGTATAGGGTTTAGAAAGTAGCAATATTATTTGACTATTTTTACCTTTTGTGCACTCTCACATTGTTCAAGTGTACGTTCAATGCACAAACGTTCAAAATTTTAATGAACTTTTTAGATCCTAATCAAGTAATATGCATTTATAGAATGATATGAAGGAGAATATCAGCAAGACTCGCTCATTCTCACATTCTAAGCGCAAATCGATTTCTCATGAAATAACTGCACCATTGTTCAAAAAATTAATGAACGATTTAGGTCCTCATCAAGTAGTCTACATTAATAGAATAGTATGAAAAAAGAACGTTGGCAGGACTCAGGCAGCCTCACATTTTAAGCGCAAATCAATTTTTCATGTTTTGAAATTGGGATTCAAATACAGGATTTCGGTCAAAAAATAGTTCATCCAAATCAAAGCTTAAAACAGAATCAAGCAGTTACAAAAACGTCATAAAGGAAAAAATGCACTAAAGGATGAAACCCTATCTAATTTAATGACTAAAGTTTAAATAATACAGCATTGAATGAATTTCCCTCCATCGAAAGCACTAAATGTTTTGGAAATGCAAAACGGAGAAAATATATGCAGATAAGAATAAAATATTCATAATTTAATTCAATGATGGTTTCTACATTTTATACATGAATCGCTTTACAAACGAAATTATTTCCTCTTCATTTTTCTTTTTTATTTTTAAACTATATTCTTCCGTCGGAGATGATATTTGTATAAAGGAAAATAAGTTATTCATCTTTATACTTTATTTTATACGAATCTCACATGTGCTAAGGTAGAAACTCAATATTTCTGTGTAAAATTGGTAACTAAATGAGAAAAAGAAACACTCGTGTTAGCTTTCTGAATTCATTCCGATTTTTCAAATAATGACTCTTGGTTTTATTGATACTTAATACACTGTAAAAAAACTGTAAATTTGGAAGAAGTTATCCGTATTTTTTATAGAAAAAAACTGTTCGTAATAAAATACAGGATTTCTCTGTTTTTTTTGAATCTGTAACCAGTTATACTTTGTTTTTCTTCGAATCTTCGAAATTTCGCCCGCGTGTTTGGATTTTGGTTCTCGTGCTCGAGTTTTTGATCTTATATTTATTTAAAGCGAGTAAGTCTTAAATCGTTTGCAACTTCCATTTCATTCCATCCTAATCAATATTTCATTATTATGTTTTTTTGTCATCTGTTACAGAGGCATATTCGGAAATTTACCTTTGTATACATGTATTTCGTAGTAGTATAATAAATATTGAAATGGATTTATGAAAGTATAGTTTCATTTTTTAATCTTCATAAAATAATAAATCAGCTTGAACAAATAATAAAAATACGGAAGATTTCTGTAAAATAAACGGAAGAAAACTGGCGTCCTGGCTGACAGTTTTTTCTGTAAATTTTACAGATTTTTTTTACAGTGTACTGAGTCAGTCTTAATTAGATTTCTTATGCTAGAACAAGTACTGATATAAAACAAAACTGTTCATCAATATTTAAAAGAATAATTTTAACACTCGATGCAGAATGGGGAAGGTTATAAGTTTAACCGTGAATCTGTGTGTTTGTTAGTGGCTTCGTAACTTCTAAAAAAGGATGAACCGATATTAAATTTTGTAAGGTGACGGGATTGAGAGTGTACTTAGCTATGACTCCAAGCTATGACCCCTATTAGTTTACCCCAAAGCACTCAACAGGTTAATTGCAAGCAATACAAAAAAAGAAGCCAAATGGAAAAGAAGCGAATGAAAGAGAAAAAGAAACCACAACTAGTTAAACTAAATCTAAACAAAACGAGCAAATGTGTGCATCACGTGACTCCTTTTATATCAGTTTAATTTTATTTCTCCATTATTGGCAATTATAATGTGATGAAATTGTTAACTCTCTAAATATCACCAACAGTGGTCAAATTGAAACCAGATTAAAAAAAAAAAAAATTAATTTGAATTTTGTCATTTCGAATTAAAATTATGTTTTTCGCAATCACGAGTGTGTGTTTGTATGTGTGTGGGGGGGGGGTTGTGTATGTGTAAGCATATGTGTTTGTGTCTGTGTGCAGGCATGAATGTGTGGGCAGTTGTGTGTATTTGTGTGTATGTGTAGGTGTCTGTATGCATGCGTGTGTGTATGTGTTTGTGTATGTGTGTAGGGGTATGTGTTTGTATGGTGGTGTTTGTGTATGTGTGTGTATGTGTTTGTGTGTGCGTGTGTGTTGGTGCGTGTATGTATGCGTGTGTGTGTAGGATATGGACGCAACCTGGAGACGGTTTTCGCTAGAGGAGCAGCATCGTGAGGCCGGTGCTGGCAGAGGGTGGCGCCGCGCCGGTGGGAAAAATGATAGCACGCCAAAAACAGTCAAATGAAAGCAATAAGCAATCGTGATTGCTCAAAAAATCGCCAACTTTGTCGCCAAGTTGACGAAAAACTTGGCGACTATAAGACTGGCGATATATTGCCAAGTGTCCGCTAAATTATAACACCACTTGAGTTTAAAAGCGAAACTAACAATAATTTCCCCCCCCAAAAAGGTTCAAAAGACCCCTTTAAAAACCCCCAAATGCAACCAAAAGAGGATTTGCATAGCTAGACCCCCACTAAGAGTCTACGTACCAAATTTCAACTTTGTACATACCGTTCTTGAGTTATACGCGATACATACTCGCATACGCACATACATACGTACATACAGACATCACGCAAAAACTCGTTGTAATTAATTCGGGGATCGTCCAAATGGATATTTTGGGTGACTATACGTTCTTAGGCATATACCCACATGTATTAGAGTTGAAAAAAAAAAAACACTCAACATTCATTCGGGGGCAAGCAAAATGGAAATTAAGGCCTATTTTTGGGTCTTTTTTTTTTTTTTTTTTTGCGAATACAATACTTCCTTTACTATGTAAAAGGAAGTAAAAATGAAAGATCCATTAGTCCAACTGAATAATTATAGTTATCTAAAGGACATAAAAATTCTAAAATGATGAGGAAGAAGAGGAGAAAACGTTGCTATTGGGTCATTCCCAAAAAAGGACACATTTTATATGAAAAAAAAAAGTATAAATATTATTTTACTAACTCAATTTTTCTGGGATGTATAAGTAGCTATTCAACGTCAGAAAAGCTATGTTCCTGTTAGTTTCGCTTTAATTCCTTAGATGAAAAAAAATTAAAAAATTCGTTGGTGACGGAGGTGCTAACGGAGAAGAGTACTAACGGAGTAGAGAGTCAAGGCAACTATATCTGCATACACATGTGTAAATTAAATAATGAACTTTAAAATACAAAAATTGACCCGTAAGACTATGTTTAACAATAGGAATGTGTAACCAGAACGTCCTAACCAGGGAGCAGGCGGGGTGCACATTTAATGCAAATTTCATCGGAAAACAGCAGAAACCACCCTCTTTTATATGCAAAATATTTTTTCCAAGGGGGGGCTATTGACCCCTTTAAACGACGGGAGTGTATAAATATTTGGTATGTTTCTAATAACTACATTATTGTTTTATGTCTCAGTTCCATTTATCAGACTCCCCCTCCATCAATGGTAATGGAGGTGATAGTATGCTAACTAATATTGTATATTTTTGAAATATATGAATTACAGTTAATGTCACTCCTTTACATCTTGTATATGTTGCTACATGGGTAAAATTCTAAAGTAGAAAAGTAAATAAAAGATTTTTACTTACCATATGCCAGCGGTAATGGAAAGGAGTATCTCAAATAGACAAGTACACTTTTTCAATTTCTATCAGCAAACTAAGAGGGCACCTAAAGCATAGGGTAAATTTCATCTCCAAAAGAAAAACTCACAAAATGTCATTTTCATCTGTGATAAAAACGTTATAAAAATAAAAATATATTTCCATAAAGTATTTCATTTATTGTTATATTTTTTTATTTGGCAACCTTCACGTAGAAACAAATTCAGTTAAGTTAAAAATTTTAGGGGTGTATAGGGATGTAAGCGGCAATATTAAAATTTTGGAGATAAATATTACCAATAATATCAGAATCTGTCCGCTGCTTTGAGGCAAGAGATGACCTGTAGCAAAGATCAAACAAAAGTAAAGCATTGTTCTCCAATAGGAAAAAATTCAAAACTTTTGCTCTTGCTAAAAACAGACCAACATGCAAAGCAAAGGTTTATCCACTGATGGATCAATCTTTAAAACATGTAGCTCTAGTGCGTCATGCTAATACAGCATGGTTCAGAAAAAAATTCAATGAAAGCTTATCTAGGATATAAGCTTTAAGCGCTTTTTTTAAGAAACTTTAAAAAGTCCACTTACATCCCTTTTCTTCTCACTGCCTCGTACATACCTTGAAATTCAAATTGAAGTGATGTAGCAAAAAAATGTTAAACCGTGCAAGTAGATCTTGTGTACAGTAAATATTAATAATTACAAACGAAACATTCAATTCAATTAAATGAAGTAAGTTTCTTTAAAAGATGCTGGAACTAAAATTGACCCATTTTCGGAGAATGACCCTTATGCGCGGAATTTTATGGCACTAGTAGGCTCTTGTGAGCCTTTAAGCCTTGTAAAGCTGATGATTCTTCCTACTTTTGTATTAAGAATAATAATAAATTGAAAATTTTGCTTATTATTATTAAAAGTTGTCTTGTTACAAAGAAGTTATTTGCATTAGTTTAACTGGATTTTATAAGTTTTCAATTTTATTTTCTCCGTTTCTTAGACAAGACGATGATGTTATTTAGTAATGGATGATGATATTAAAAGACTACGTCATCAGGTACTAATCTTTTCTGAGGCATTTTAAACGATGAAGAACCTTCTTCATGTGGCTTCAATTGGGTTAAAGGAAAGATATGATAAATGGAAACACTTGTAACAAACTAATTATAAGACATTAGTAATAATTTTTGAAACTAAACTTTTGGTGTCTGAAGATTAGATACACTGTTAAAAATTCAGGAAGATTTTCTGGTAATTGTTACTGTAAAATTGCATCGCCGACGCATCGCTGATTTTTACGGTAATTTATACCGGAGAAATAAGCGATCCCAACGCCAACTGGTTGCTGTGGCCTACCGAGGAAACCGTAAAATTTTACAGTAACATTTGATTTTTACGGTAATAGTTACTGGCAACATGGATGCCAGTAACAATTACCGTAAATTTTCCGGAAAATTTTTAACTGTGTAACGTATAGAAGAAATTCTGAGAGCTCCGTTTTTCCTCAGAAAATTGCGCAGGGGTCATCATTGTTTAGAGATAACATTGTGAAAAAAACTGTTTTCCAAAGTCAGAGAACTCAGTTCTCTCGCGACTTTCGGTTGCGTTGGTGAGCTTTTTGCACTAATGAAGAGGCTCCATTGTAGCCTTGTAATACTATATGCTGTATTTTCTTCAAAATGTGTGCTTTATTTACGATGGTTTTTCACTTTAATCATGATTTAGTTGTTTGCTCGATTTCTCTTTTTATTTATTTAATTTTTGCATTACATTTGGAGGATTCAGGGATTCGCATGCAACCTAACGCCTACAAATACACTGTAAAAAAAACTGTAAATTTTGAAGAAGTTATCCGTATTTTTTACAGAAAAAAACTGTTCGTAATAAAATACAGGATTTCTCTGTTTTTTTGAATCTGTAACCGGTTATACTTTGGTTTTCTTCGAATCTTCGAAATTTCGCCCGCGTGTTTGGATTTTGGTTCTCGTGCTCGAATTTTTGATCTTATATTTATTTAAAGCGAGTAAGTCTTAAATCGTTTGCAACTTCCATTTCAATGCATCCTAATTAATATTTTATTATTATGCTTTTTTGTCATCTGTTACAGAGGCATATTCGGAAATTTACCTTTGTATACATGTATTTCGTAGTAGTATAGTAAATATTGAAATGGATTTATGAAAGTATAGTTTCATTTTTTAATCTTCATAAAATAATAAATCAGCTTGAATAAATAATAAAAATACGGAAGATTTCTGTAAAATAAACGGAAGAAAACTGGCGTCCTGGCTGACAGTTTTTTTCCGTAAATTTTACGGATTTTTTTTACAGTGTAGAGTAACGGTGTAAAAGCTTCTGAAATTTCTAAAGTGATTGTGTATAGTGCGATAATATACATATATCGACATCACATGGAAATAAACGGGGTGCTTTCATTTACTCCCTAGTCTCTGGGGTAAAAGGAAGCAAGTATGTATTCACTATCAAAGTCATCAAGTCAAAATTTTCATCCCCAGTTACTTTCAGAGATTGAAGTCTTGGACCCAGTGCAGAAAATATTATGTCTCAATTAATTCATCTGAAAAAAAGAGAAGGATCTAAAGTGGAGAAACATTTAAAATCTATTTCACTTTACCCCCAATTGACACTACTTGAGCTAAGCGATGAGAGCACAATTATTTCTCAATTGTGTAACGTTTATTAACTGGGCTTAGAAGAAAAGAGTGAGCTCAAGCCTTTTTTAACTAATAAAGGTACTTTTACTTCCTTTTACAAAAAAGGAAGTATTGTATTCGCGAAAAAATTTTCATTCAAAAATCGGTCTTAATTTCCATTTTTCTCACCCCGAATGAATGTTGAGTTTTTTTTTCCGACCCGACCACACGTGGATATATGCCTAGGAACCTACTGACCCCCCGAAATATCCATTGTGACGACCCCCGAGTTAATTACAACGAATTTTCTCATGACGTCTGTATGTACCTTTGTATGTGCGTATGTGTGTATGTGTGCTCGCATAACTCAAAAACGGTATGCTCTAGAAAGTTGAAATTTGGTACGTAGACTCCTAGTGGGGCTTAGTTGTGCACCTTCCCTTTTGGTTGCATTCGGATGTTCCTAAGGGGATCTTTTGCCCCTTTTTGGGTTGAAATCATTATTAATTTCGATGTAAACTCAAGTGGTGTTATAATTTGTCGGACACTTGGCAATATATCGCCAGTCTTTTGGTCGCCAAGTTTTGTCGCCAACTTGGCGACAAATTTGGCGGTTTTTTTTTTAATTTATAATCTGGTTTCAATTTGGCCATATTTAGAGAGTTAACCAATGAATCACATTATTTTTTTTTTTTGGTTTTAATATGGCCAGTGTTGGTGATATTTAGAGAGTAAACAATTGAATCACATTAAATTGCCAGTAATGGGGAAATGACATTAAATTGCAGTAAAAGGAAGTCATGTGATGCACACATCAGCTCGTTTCACCTAGTGTCTGCTCCGTAAATGTTTTGAAGTCGATATGGGCTTTTTTTTCTTCCAAATTTCAACATTTTAGTAGAAAATTTAGTAAGTATTGCAGTCGGTTTTTTTTTTTTCGGGCGATGATATTTTACGCTGACCCACAATAGTCCTTTACCCGTGTAAAACTACATATCGAGGTTCTTATTTCAGTGCATTTATGTATTTCTGTTCTTATACGGTTGAAATCAATAGATTGTTTATAAAAAAAAATATCTACCAAGCTATATTGTTGTGAGAAAGCTTTAGTTCTATCTTCTGAGATTCAGTCTGAAAAAAACCACACATCCATTTACCCGATTTTTGAAGATTGGAGTCAGTGGATCAATCTTTGCCTTATATGCTGGTCTTCTTTCAGTAAGAGCAAAAGTTTTGAACTTTTTCCGATTGGAGAATAATGCTTTACTTCGCTTTCATGTTCGGCAGAAAACAACAACAGAAATGAATTTATTCCGAGAAAGTTTTATCACTTTCGTGCTCTCTGATCTTCTATCTTACCGAGTAAAATTGATATTGGGAAATACAGTGGTAGTAAAAAAAATTACATCACCCGCGCCGCAAAAGAGAGGAATATCATCCCGACTGCATTCAACACACACTCAAGCATGCTGTATCCCAGATGATTTGGGGATGTATTTCTGATCAAGGAATTGGTGGGTTTCACTTTGTGCAAGGAACAGTAAACGCTCAGGTGTGTGTATTGGCATTTTGAAGGAGAAATTGCTTCCTACTATCCGGGATCACTTTATTTCAGTTTCAAACGTCATTTTCCAGGATGATTCTGCTCCGTGCCACAGGGCAAAACTGGCAAGTAACAATTTAAAAACCTTAATCCTACCATTAGGCTTAAACTGACATGGGGTTAAGTAATTTTTTTTCTCTAAACTCACACGCAGGTTCAGAAATGGGAAAAATGAGCATGGGGTCAGCAGTTTGCCTTGGCCCGGAAACAGCACCGATCAACATAAACAATTATCAGATTCCTGCTGTTAAATGCTTAGTTCATAAGTTTTGCAGAATTTCACATACATTCATCGTTAATCGGTCGACCAAAACTTGTCACATAATCCCATTGTTGTAAAAATGCGAGGGTGATGCTTTTTTTTTTACAAGCACTGTATGTAATGCCATAACAAATCAGTAAGAGTTACACCTGGAATAAATTTTACATCCGTTTTAATGAAAAAAATATTTCTAATTTGATAATATTGAATCAATTTTAACCATATATATAAATATTCCTTGAAAAAAAAGTAAATTGTTTTTGCTTTGAAATAAGGCATGGCCGTAACTGAAATTGAAAAAAAAAAAAATAGCATGATGATTTACGGCGAAAATATTCAATCAATTTCTTATATTTACTAGATTCCAAGAGGAAGCTTTAAATGTACGGAAAATATTCAATTGTAATACGTTTTGAGCGCACAGCGCAGTGGTCTACAGACGTCTAAAATAGAATAATTTGTAACTTCGCCGAATATGCATCTTTCTATCATGCGCGTAATAGAAAGGTGCTGCTCTATAGGACGAAGGGTAATGATGAGTAAGTTAGCAAAAGGTCCAACTACGGTTACTGGTCTCAAGGCGTGAAAAAATAAAAACATTTCGGTTTTAGGAAACTTCGTGCATTTGAATTCTGTCAATTCTGAAGTTTCTTGTGGTTTTTAATACAAATTTCCGATTTGTTCATTTTGAAAAAACTCAGTCATCTTAACTATTTCACTTTTCCCCGCATTCCCCTAATTTGAGAAAAATTTGAATTAAAATTTCAATGAGTTTTTGATATTTTTAATTTTCTAACTTATATAGTGCTTCATATCACAAGAAAGATTAAATAAGATGCTGTAAAATGAAACCTTTTTTAGGGCTTCATCCTAGTTAAATGATATTTTACTTCAATTCAAACAACTGCTCTTCGTGGTTTTTGGCAGTACTTTTGCGATTACAACTCTTTAGAACAGATGCACATGGCGCATATCTCGCCTAAATTTCATATTCTTCTTCCAATAGTAAACCTGTACTATATTTTAAAGAAATTCGAGAAGGTGAAGATAAAAATTGCTTTTTTTTTGCGTTGAATTGATGGGGATGGACAAGAAACAGTTTTGCTTTTAATGATACGGCAGTGTATGAAATCCTGAATAAAAGTATTGATTGCATGCAAACTGCCATCATCTATCACTACAGAAAAATCTGAAAGCCAAAAAAGAAAAATGCATCCAACATTTCCGGTGAAATTTAGTGGATAGGAAGTACTAATGGATTGAGTTCCTTTTTACTTTGCACTTGGATTTTTGTTCCTTGAAAATTTTTACTCAGAATAGTTTCCAATGAAAAGGTTAAAGTATATTTCAGAACTAACACAGCGATAACTAATAAATAATATTTTTTATACAATAGATTTTGAATTCAGCTGCATTTTATTTTTAAACAATGATCCATTATATTTTTTGCCCCATGGTATCATAAATAAGTAAATAAATAAAAATTAAATGAGTAAAAACTCGTAATACTTGAAGTCATTGAAATAAATTTTTAAAAAGGTCCATATTGATAATTGACTGAATATTAACTAAATGTTAATACTGAAGTGCAATCTCTTTTGCTTTACTTTTCCCACAAAATTGCACATTGAAACAATGTAAAGGTTTAAGACAAATAAGTACCGGCCAGAAGAGCATAACGTTTTTTTATTTATCGCAATTAAGCTGTTCAAAGATGTGTAGAAGTTGTAATACTTAATGTTTGTTATTGGACAAAATGCAAGTACAGGTATCCCTCGTATAACACGGTTAATTCGTTCCGTGTAGTATCGAAACTGTGTTATACGAGACTTTTTTATAAATGTTTTTTTTACTCATATTTTAACCTAATTAATCATGTGCATATCTTAAATCATGTCGATGTGTACCGTATTTACATCGTAACCATGTTCCGTGTTATATCGAAACCGTGTTATGCGAGACCTTGAAATAATGCAAATCAAAGAATGTGTACCGTGTTATATCGAAACTGTTTTTTACGAGACCTTGAAATAATGCAAATCAAAGAATGTGTACCGTGTTATATAGAAACCGTGTTACACGAGACCTTGAAATAATGCAAATCAAAGAATGTGTACCGCGTTATATCGAAATTGTTTTTTACGAGACCTTGAAATAATGCAAATCAAAGAATGTGTACCGTGTTATATCGAAACCGTGTTATACGAGACCTTGAAATAATGCAAATCAAAGAATGTGTACCGTGTTATATCGAAACCAATTCATGAGGTGCAAATTTTATAATAGCTGAAATTTCGGCTAAATAGAACATATAAACGAAAACAGACAACCAGGACATGAATCATTCTTCAAAAAGTTTAACACTTCTGTCACACGCCTTTTACTGTAAAAACGTTAAGGAACAATTCATTCAATAATGATTTTTAATTTCATCAAAAATCTATCTACTTAAACCTGCCAACAGTTTTTTAACAATAATTTTTATTTTAGTATGTTTTTGGTTCATAACATGTGAATTCTCACCTCCGTGTGCATGTCACACACCTTGTGTGACTGTTTATGTTGTTTAGTAACTTGTTTAATTAAAAGTATATACTTATTTATTTATTGTTCCTTTCACAAGTGTCTCAAATACTAATTGTTTAAGTATATTTAATTTTTAATATTGTGTTTTAGTTTGTTTTAGAAGGACGAGGAGTTATATCCCACAGTAAATTCTCCCCTCCATTACCTAAACACAAAATGTCATCACTCATTAACACGTGGCAGTAATGACATCAAATTGTATTTTCCATGATACAAGGGAGGCCCCTTGCTTATTTTCAGCCATAATTGAAGCTGTGAGATTTTTGTCGAAAACAAAAAGATAGATTTTGCTCTGAAAACTTAGTGTGGTTATTCTGACTTCTCACCTCCGTCAACTTGAATTTCAGGGATATAAATTAATGTAAAAAAAGAAGTGAACATATTTTCATATGCTTAACATCTGCAGATTGTGGCAACGAAGAAAATAAAATTTTCCCTGAAAAATGTATCTATTAGTCCTATATTAATGGAAAATTCCTCACCTCCGTGACAGACCTTATCAATGACATTATTTCTGGGGTGAAAATAAATGATGGAGGGGAAAAACATCAATAATAGGCATTCTACCAAAATTATAAATTCCCAGTATATCCTCAAATTTACTAAATACTATTTTTTGACATACATTTGCCGTACTTAAATTAAGTGAGCTTAATATTATATTCCCACTAATCATTAAAATAGCTGATTAATTGTACCAAATAACAAAATTACTACTTTGATATTAAATTGGCCTAGATTTTTAAATATTTTTTTTCCGTTTTTTTATTTTCATGAACAAGGCATTTTTTTTTTTTAATTTATGAGTAAAATAATTGGAACTTAGCTGGGCCATTGTTTATGGTTACTTCTAGTAGGTAACACTTTCATGTAACAATTTTAAAAAAAGGAAAACAAAAGGTTTCGAAATTGAAAAATATTTGTGTTCAAAAGTTACGTTTTCTGGAGAATGACCCACGTGTACAAAGACACACTGATTTAAAAATAAGTGTTGTTATGAACGATAAAACTTAATTATTTTACATACCTTAAATTAAAACTGTTATGCACAACACGAAGAAAATCCATTTTCTTTCTGTACTAGAACAAAACACATTCGATTAAACAAAAATATCTGAGCTTTTCTGTAGCAGTAAAGTTTGTCTGAGCAAGAACAACAAAACAAAATTTTAATTAAAATAAATAGAATCATTCTATTTATTTTGCCGCCTGCCTTGTCTAGTGGTCAGAGAAGTCTGACTGTGGCAGGAAGGTCCGGGTTCGAATCCCGGCTCGGGCGTGGATGTACTTTCTTTCTCTTGTCCTTTCCTTGTGTGAATGTGTTGTTATGCTGTGAATGGTTGCCTACCCTATAAACGGGTCCTTATGGAATATGTGTACTGTAGAAGTCGGACTTCACACCAAATTACGGTATAGTTGGAAAAGTGAAGCAGCGCACCCCAAATTGCCAGCTTAACTGGCACACAACAACAACATTCTATTTATTTTACTTCATATTTTGTTTCGATTACATTTTTATTTATCGTTTGCCAAATTTAGCTTATATTTAATCCTAATGTATTTTTTCTTACAATGCATTGGAAACAAAATAATATTCACCTTTTTGCTTTTAGAACACTGATGAGAAAAAGAAAGTATGTATTTAAAAGTTAAAAGTTCGTGTTATGCGGGGAAACCAAACTTTTGAGCCCAAGACAGACAATTTTTCATAAAAGTTTCATAAAAACAAACTAAAAACTTATTACAGTTGTTATTATAAATGTTTTAACAGTGTATTGAAAAAAAATTGAGTTCTTTCTTTTAAAATTCGTGTAACATTAAAACCGTGTAGTTATGAATTAAAATTTTGTACCGTGTAATATCGAAACCGTGTTATACGATATATATATATATATATATATATATATATATATATATATATATATATATATATATATATATATATATATATATATATATATATAAATTAAGCAAACAGAATTTCAAATACTAAACAAATTATAAATAATTAATGATGATAAAAAGGAAAATTGCAAACAGCTATTCAGTAGGAAAAGATAAAGTGTGAATCCAGAGCTCATCAGCCGTGGAGGATTCATTAATTATGGTCAAAAGACCAAAATTTTAACTATGAACTAAAAGAGAATGTTTAGGCTCCAGTACATGCAATATAGAGTAACAACGGGCAAAAGCACCACTTGCTAAACTAAAAACAATAAACTAGAGCTCAAACCTAAAACTAAAAGCAGGGGGTTTCGCCTCGACTGATTAGGAAAACAAGTTCCGATAATTAGCCATCCACGGGACAGTACCTGCCTATAACAAAGTTGTCTTACCTTGAAATCTATGCAAACAAAGCCATTTCCATTGTTCAACCTGATAAAAATCCATTCCAGTTGTCAACGTAACAATAAAATAAAGATAAAAACATATCCCGAAGATCAATCCATAGACATACCGAGACGCCTGTTTTCCACGTGTAAAAATTCATCCACCCCAGTGATTCATAAAAAATGGTTTTTCACGGTTGTATCATACATTTACACAGTTAAACAGGTTCAAAAGAAGCGAAATGCTCATCGAAGGCTATACTTAAGCAAATGTTTTCAACTAGATTTTTAGGGAAGTTATTATTAAAAAGTAAGTTTTTAAGTACTGAAATTTCTTGCTTAAATGCAGAAATGGTATTGCAAATTCTTTTTATTCTGATAGCTTGCGAAACAATGATGCCAATAAAAACCTTTTTACTTAAGCAGGAGGAAAAATCTTGTAAGCTGTTAACTGTGAAATTAAATTCGCGTCTTTCATCATAGATTGTAGTGGAACAATTTGAGTCAGTTTGTACGTTGATATCCAGGAAATTAAAGCTATTTTGATTAGAACTAGTCTTTTTGAGCGTTAATGAACTATGATAAATAGTTTTGCTAAGTTCAGAAAAATTAGGAAAATTTATACACAAAAGGTCATCGATGTATCTGCAACAAAGAGGTGTAGAGGAAGGATTGTCAATTAAATATTTTCTCTCATAATATAAAAGAAAAATGTTGGCTAATGTAGAGCTAAAATTAGCTCCCATTGCAATGCCATTAATTTGTAGAAAACATGAATTACAATTTTTGAAAAAATTATTGAAAATACAAAATTTAAAAAGACCAAGAAAAAACAATTCATTAAAATCAAGGGAATCCTTGACCGAATTAAAAAGTTCTGACACAGAGGAAAAAAGTTCAATGAGTGGGATATTGGTGAAGAGGTTTTCAAAATCAAAAGTTTTTAAGTTATTTATATCAAGCATATTAAGTAAATTGATCACTTCAACACTATTATTAACAATCCAAAACCAATTCATTTGTTGAAGTTTAAGTTGTTCTAGAATTTTTTTGAGAAACTGTTCAAGCTTTACACTCAGATTTTTTCCGATGGTGTTGGTGGCATAGCATATAAAACGAAATCCAACAGGTGTTTTATCAAATTTTGGAATTGCATATAAGTAAGGTAAGTTAACAGAATCAGGACGTGGCAATTTAAAAAGTTTGTAAGCAGCAGCAAATTTTTTTATGATGGAGGATTCATTAAGTTTGGAGGAAACATAAGTGGTGGTTTTTTCTAGTTCATTTTTCAAAATATTAGCATATAATTTTTTGCAGCAGATAGAGTAATTAGAACTGGCTTTATCAACAAACTGTAAAGACAAAGGCTTTTTTAAACTCATTAATGGCATTATTATCATCAGCAGAGAGATGGAAGTATGAAGATTCTGTGTTGACAATATCACGTAAACGTGATTTCAATTCAATTAAAAAGTGGTGTCTATATTCAAGAAATGCATTAAGTGGAACATTAAAACTATAGAAGATTTTTCTTAAAAAATATTATCATCATTAATTATTTATAATTTGTTTAGTATTTGAAATTCTGTTTGCTTAATTTTATATTTACTTGGCTTTTTAGTTTTGCTGCGTTGCGCATCTATGGGCTTGGGTGTGGTCTTTTCAATATTTTTCACTTTTATTATTATTATTATATATATATATATATATATATATATATATATATTTGTTTCTTTCTTTCTTTATTTATTTATTTATTTATTTATTTATTTACTTATTTATTTTTTTAATTTTTTTTGTGACATAGAACGTGTACGCAAGACTTTTTTTTTTTTTCGCTCCGTTCAATACTTAAAATAATACTTTAATCTATTGTCAGATCACCAGAAGCAGACTTTTTTCAGCTGTCTGCGGCACAGATTAAAAATCAAAAGATAGTCTGCCAGATTAATCAACATTAGATCAAAGTTGAAATCTAAATCAATTGCGAGAAATGTTTAAAAATTCAGATTCTGTTAAAAGTACATGCTTCCTGCGAATTGTATCGCAGAAAATTAAGCACACATCTTAGTTTAGCTGAAATTCAAAATTTTTTTTTTCGTTCAAAATTTTAGGTTTTTTCTCTCCGAACGAAAAAATAATCTGCAGTTTGTCTCAAGAGTTTGCCACGCGCTATTTCTGCTTTTTGGAGCAGATAATTTTCCATCCTTAACAGAATACCAGTCACCATAAAGATTAAGAAATACGCACAGCAACATAAATAATGTCAGGCTTATCTGGTAGGGTATAGCACCTTGCTACCCTTTTAAAGAACTTTATTTGTTTGCATTCTTTTTAACTGCCCTTATTTCTGATTCTCTGCGAGCCTTTTGACATATTCTAATTATTTTTCTTGTGGACCATCATTGGGTTTTAATTAAAAATACAATGTGTTACAAAAATGAGATAAATATGTTATACATCACAGTGGTTCCCAACCAGAAGGTAATTACCCCCAAAAATGTTAAAGTGGGATTTTCCGAGGGGTAAAATAAGTACCATTTTTCAGTCACAACATGGGCCATTGTTCAGTCTTAAAACAAAATTAATGAAAATCATGTATACATCAAATCGACCTAATCGATAGTTATTAGTGATTGATTTTAAAAAAATAATAAACTTGAAGCGCGACTTACAAAGTACACTGGCAGAAATTACAAATATTAAATAAATTGTTATAACGAAGCAAGATCATAATATCATTGACTACTTCTTGATTTTTAACAAATTGTAAAGAAGCAGGAGTTTTCTTTCTGAATGATTAAAATTATTATCTATTTTCATAATATAACGAAAAAAATGCAAAAGATAATTTTTTTTTAGAGTAAGCGTTTGTAGGGGTTAATTCCTAATATACTACCCGCTTTATGGGTAAAAGCTTTCAAAAGGTTATGTGAACCTCTTTTTTTCTTTTAATAAGTTCCCAACAAAGAGTAAATATGATTTTTTTTTTTCAGATTTTTTAAAGATTTTCATTTTTTAAAAATTTGGGATTGGAAAATGTCAGGATTTTTGGAGAATCACTCATACAATAATATAGTATAAGATAAAGAAAAGATTTCTATTATATCCTTGTTTTCAGTTAATACTAAACAGAAAATGAATGACTGAAAAACCTCTTTTCAAATCAAAATTGAGTTAGTAAAAGGTTAATAGAAATTTTTCTTGATTAAGGTAATATCGTCGGAGCTATTCATTTTAAATAAAGGCGTTCGAAACTCGACGCACCTGCTGGAAGAAAAAAGCTCTTGTTATCTATCAATTACGCTTAGTTCTTGTATTTCTGAAACGCGTTACCCGAAAACAAAAAACGGAAGACAGGAAAAAGCTGCGACACGAAATATCAAGTTTTGGAAAATGTCCAAATTGAGAAAATAATCGTACACACAAATGCAAAATGATTTAGTGTGTTACTTAGGCAATTTCTTGATGCTGCTTTTCTATTCGCAATTTTCTTCCTTTTTTCTAGCCTCTTAGCTGTCATCCAGACAGAAATTAACGAGCCCCGTGGTGACACGAAGAAAGATGAGAGATATCTTTCGCAGCTTACGACTTGGAATTAAGTTATACATTCATCACGGCGGAGTCGAGGATCTAGACGTAAAATGAACATTTTCGGGCCGATTAATTTTCCGGAAAAAATGTCACTTTTAAACCTCAAAGTCGTTTATGATTTCCACGCAGGAATTGAAGAAAAGAGAAATTAATTATTGATTTATCATACTTCATCGGGAGCTTTTAATTTTGTTGACATTATGTAGAGAGTTTTAAGAAAACATAACACGAAACATCAAAACTCGGGTACTTTGTCTTTTCACAATTTGCCGGATTTTTTTTTGTTGAAATTTTCTCTACAATTCTCAACACTTTCTGACATGAGTTTTGTTTGATAAGTATTTTTTTAACATAAAAATATTTTCAGATATTATATGTATATAATACGTAACGTGTGTGATTACAGTACCTTTTTGATTTTTTTTTTTTACGGATGATTTGTGTTAGTTCTGAGACGGCGATGGAACTATATTTTTACTGCTTTTCAATAAAATTTATAAGATTTTGAATATCTGGTTACGTATAACATATGCATTTATGGTCCTAACACGATTGTATTTTCAAATCTGGAATAAAGTAAAAACAAGTTGTTTTTCCACCTTTCACCTTCCCATAATCAGCAGAGCAAATGAATCTATTTTTTCCACATTCCAAGCTTTTTCTTTTCAACAATCTTCAAACTAAAGAAATATCTGAACTAGAGAGATCTAGCGGAAAGGAACTGTTTTTCGAAATCGATTTTGGCATTATACCGGAAAGTTGTGCAATAGGTCTATTGGAGCCCTTAAAAAATTTCATCCATTTTATTTAATATCTAGCCGCTATCTATTGGTTCCTTAAAAGTGAAAGAAAACCAAAAAAATCCATTATTTTCAAGAAAAATATGTTTTAAGAATTAATTTTAAAACTAATTCTACCATAGTGCGGAAAGGTGGTGAGATAGTTCTGTTCAAGCCCTCAAAACGATTCATCAATTTTATTCAACAATAAGCCGCGTTACTTTATCATAAAAATAGTTTTAAAAAGCAAAAAAAAAAAAAAAAAAAAAAAAGCTATTCCTTTACAAAAAAAATATGCTTTGAAAATTAATTTCAAAACTAGTTCTGATATGCATTGGGAATGTTATCCAGCGAATCAGTTAGAACCATCGTAAAGTTTTATGAATTACTTTCAATATTTAGCTGCGCCTCTGTAACAATAAAAATTCTAAGAGAAGAATAATTGCATTTTTTACTGAACTATAATTTGTAAAGAAATGTTGCAGTTAGTACTAGCATGTATTATTAGGTAATTAATACGTTGATGTTAGAACCAACATGAAACTCCCTCAATTTTATTTGATTTAAAATCTGCTGATATAAAAATATGTCCGCAGGCAAATCATATCTGTTCTATACTAGACGATCGTATTTCTCCTTCTACATCTGTTAATCCAGTACCGTAAAGTGGGGCTACTTGAGCCTCCAAGGGCTACTTGAACCCATGAGAAAAAAGTGTTTAAAATCCGTCCTGGTCCTATGTAACTCAATGTATAGACTTGAAAAACTTTCTCCGTAACAGATAGTGGTACTAGTTATAGGTTGGAGTATGAAACAAAGTTTCTGCTATTCCCGCCTTTTTCTGACTGAGGCTATGATCGCAAGTTGTTCAAACAGTTGTTTTTTGTGTCTGCAAACAAGTTCATGGAAACATCTGATATAATCAAGGTCAAGATAGATTTATGTTTGCATTCTATTTCTTAATAAAATAACAGTGTTTTAAGGTTATAGTTATATCACCTTAAAACACTGTAGTATAATCTTATAGTTTATATAATTAGCACAATAATTAATATAAGTTAGTAAACGTGTACTGGTTGCCTTAAAAGGGGGCTACTTGAACCCAGCATTCAAACAGCCCCAAACTACATTTCATCACTAAATTATGTTAAGTAAGGTTTGTAATCTTTTCAAATAAAGAGGTTAGTTACTATTTATACCCGTTTTTTGCAGATCTGGAGAAAAAAAGGGTCCGAAAGTAAAAGAGAACCCCTTGAAGTAGGAAATAATGCGGATTATTAAGAGGAAAAATTACAATTGTATCCAGATTCATTTAATTCCGGAGAAATGTCTTAGAGAGTGGCATCAGCCCATTTTGACTTAAATATATTAACTCTAAAAAAATTAAAAGATCGTTCACGAAACAAGCCTGGGCAACCTGTAGTATTTAGTAGCTAGGAAGAGCAGGTACTAAATAATATCAGAGAAAAAAAAATCCACCCAAGCCATTAAATTGAGGGTTTTTCATTCTTTCTGATGTTCAAACTATGAGCGTTTCAATTGATTTTAGCTGTGCTTAGATTATGTTTCTATTTGAGAAATTATGCTTGCCTAAAAATATGATTTTATATATACGATGATTTTATATTGATTTATATAAATAATTTACAGTTTATAGAAAATAGGTTGCTCACTAGAATGTACGTTTTGAGTTTATTTTTCAATATCATTGATCTTTCTTGATACCACCATCTGTTTTACAGCTTTTTCTGATGGATTTTCTGAGTAGGATGAAGTAGCCCCAGCGCAGGGCAAGTTGAACCCAATTTCTAAAAATAGAAAAAAAATATAAAGAGTTAAAATTATTGTTTGAAAAAGGCTTTGGGTGGTAGCAGAACGTCTGAAAAATGGTAAAAACAAGATTATCAGTTCACATTATGGGTTTAAAAAAGCATTCAGTGTAAAACTCACAAAAAGTATGAAATTTCGAGTTCAAGTAACCCCACTTTACGGTACTATATGTTTGTCCGGAAAATAGGAAATATCCAGAACAAGTACATTTCAAAACAAAAAAAGTCATAATATTTTCGAAGACTGGAAACAAGCTCGAATCAGAATGTTACGCGAAAAATACGGATCAATCTTTCGAAACGAATTGAGAAAACGCTAGGAAGTTGAATAGTTAGAGACTCCTATGTCTCATAGAATATTAGAAGCAGATTTAACTGATGCCTCAAACAGAGGACTAAGGAAAATTACAGGTGTGGCTCAGGCCGATTTCGAGACAGTTTCCTCGGAGCAGCAAAGCTATGTACAATAAACTCCCGATTATCCGCGGGGCGATTATCCGCGACCTTTCACACTTTTAAAAAAAATCTGACGATGAATGACTGAAAGTAGATAAATACACACATTTGCAAAATCTGTTTCTATACATTCCCCATTTGTTTCTTCCTCCTCCCATCCAATGACATCAAACCTTCAAAGGTCACCTAAATCTTACATGTTAAAACCTGATTTTTAGATCTACACTAGTTACTACTTCAGATCTGCACTAGCTACTGCTCCAGATCTACACTACTTGCTGATTTTTAGATCTACCGTACTTACTGAAATTTTCACTATTTACGCGGGTAAACGAGTGACCGGACTAGTTTTGAAAAAAATTCTCCTCCTCTCTCCTGTCTTTTTCGGTGTAACCTAGTTTGATCTGTTGTTGTTAATCTGTTTGCATGCTTTATTCACGTATGTGTGTAATCCGTTTGCAATAATGAGCTATCATTTTAGTAGTTTTTCCGTGCATTTTTTATATAGGGTAGACCGATGCACGTTAACGCAGTGCCCTTTTTCCAAAACGAGTTATAACTAGACAGCCAACAATCATAACAGATTGGTGCTGATCCAGTTTTCAGGCATCATTCGAGGAACCCCCGTGTCCGGGGCAAGTTTACGCAATCGACTCAGACTCAAAAATATCTTTTTTTACGGTTAAAAACACAACCTTCGCAGCAACTGAATGTGCAAATTTTGACTTAAGTATTTCATAAAACGACAATGTTTAAAATTTCCTAAGTTAAAATATAAAAATTAAAAAATTCATTGAAACAAATCCGCGTAAACGTGCACCTGTCTACCCTATACACTATTATCGCTTTAGCTATAGTTTAAATGTATGCGAGTGTTATTGATATTTTAAAGCCTTTGCATACATTAGCAATATTTTTAATACCGCACCTATTTTCACTGTATCTCATTTTATGCACAATACAAGCATTTAAAAAAAAAATTTATCTTCTTTACCCATGCAGTTAAAACTTTTTTCGGGCTATCCGCGATTTTCGCTATCCGCTGTACCTATGTCACCCAATTCCGTGGATAATCGGGAGTGTACTGTAGTTCACAAAGCAAATTGAGAGGAAGGTAGAGGGTAAATGGGAAGAAATAAGAGAAAATGATATGAAGTAAAAATTAAAAGTAAATATTTTGATATCTTAAAAGAGGATATGAGACCATAAAACAAGTACCTCTCAAAGCGGCCACATCTCCGTTCCGTGAAAATGTGGCCGCTCTTAAGGGTTTTCATTATTGAACTCGAACTATACTACAAATGATATAATTCAACAATTTTTAACATTTTTTTTTAAAGAAAATTAAGAGAAAATGGTTTATTCCACGATTTCTAATTTTTAGAAAAAAATATTAAATTTGTATGCATGTACAATTTTACAGAAACTACTTTTTATTTTCAAATGGATTTTTAACTTGTTAAAGCAAATCTCGCATCGAGTTATCAGCTATAGTTTTCAAATTACCCATTATATCACAAATTATCTCCGAAATTTGCTGTGTTGAAAGCTTAACTTTTGCTTATGACAACTAATATTAAAAGCTTCATCGTCTAATTTCAAAATACTGCCAAAAAATCTTTTTTTTTTTTTACAATCATCAATCAATAAGTGAAAATTTAAATTTTCCCCAAAAGCTAGAATTTTTTTCCCTTCTAGGGAGCAAGATATCAGTCATCATGGATTACTAAAGTAGCCAATTACCGAGGCGACAGTTTACACCTACACGTGTCTATGTCTCAAAATGCCCCCTCTTCCCTCCCCCGACACACACACCAAGACCAAGCACCACAAAAGATATAGAGAATTCATAGCAGTTCGCTTAACGAAAGCATTCAGTTCAAAAAGAAATAAAATAGTAGTAACCAGTCTATTTTGAAGCCCATACTGGCGACTACATTGACGCTCAGAGGGGTTTTAGTGGCCGCTCTTAAGGGTTGATTTAACATTATGTGGATGGGCTGAAATTTCCGTGCCGTGGGAAACTAGCCGCTAACAGGGGTGGCCGCTAAACAAGGGTGGCCGCAACGAGAGGTTTCACTGTATATCTGGTCATCGAAAATTAACCTCCGAAGCGCATATAACATTAATAACTAAGGGAATTTAGCAGAAGTGCGTATCGCATTAATAGCACATCTAACACTTATGGAGTTAACCATTGGTTATTCTATTAATGCTAAATGCACTTCCATGCCATCATGTTTTTCTGAACCAAGATATAGTTCCGATCAACAGATATACAGGGAGAAATTCGCACGTCTTGTATAGAATAGATTTTATTGGCCTACGTGCATATTTTTAGATCAAATAAAACTGAGTGAATTTCACATAAATTCTAACACTACCGCTTTGCGTAATACTGCATACATGCTGCTACAAGTTTCAATCTTACTTTGTAAATTATAGTTCGGTAAAAAAAAATTATTATTATATTATTCTCTTTTTTAATGCTAAAAGCGGAACAATTAAATATTTAATGAAATTGGTAAAACTTTTTGAGAGGTCTAAGGAACTGTGTAACATATCCATTGCATGCCAGAACTAGTTTTGAAATTAATTTTCAAAATGTATATTTTTTGGAAAAGATTTTTTTTTTTCATTTTTCCTCCTCCTTTTTTTTTTCTTTTTCTTTTTTTGATGACAAAGGGCGCTGTTTATTATCGAATAAAATTGACGAAATTTTTTATAGGGTTTCAACAGAACTTTTGCACAATTTTTGTGCACTATGTCAGAACTTGTTTTTAAATTAATTTCAAAAAAAAAAATGCTTTTGGAAAGTAATATATTTTTCGCCTTTTTCTCTTTTTGAAGACATTGGGGCGCTGCTTAATGTAAATAAAATCGATGAAATTTTTTGATGGTTCTAACTGACCTATTGCACAACTTTTCCCCACTGCCGATAGCGATTTCTGAAAGAAAAAAAAAATAGAAGTAGAAAAATGGTTAAATAATTTTTCCTTTATCTTCACTTTTCGATTTAAAAACTTGTATGAGTTAAGTATTATACAGAGGTGGCCAAAATTATAAGTACAAATGGAAATTTTCCAACATCTTGAATGCATTTGGTCTGAAAATTATGCAAATTTTATGACTGGTAACTGACGGTAAAAGAAACAGTTTTAATTACTTTTATTGGAAGTGCATAGGAATTTCCTATTTATAGAATGAAGTTTGAATTTAGACATCTCAGTAATATGGACAAAATTATAAGGACAATTAGATTTGTGTGTTCTAAAAAAAATGAACATGTTTTTTGTTCTGCACACTACACTACATAACGATGTGAATGCTTAGAAAGCTATTGGAGGCGTCAAATTCTATTTTTAGTCATCCCGCTAGGTATTAAACTTAAAGAATTTGAAAAAAGGAAAGCGGTTGATTGAAAAACTTCACGATTTACCTTACGTTAACCAACAACAGTTCTGAATAGACCAAGGTTGATTATATAGAGTTCTCACAAAAATCTTGGCAAATAAGGACCACAAAGACGAACAGTTAGGAAATCTGCTTCTGCACGTGCAAAACACATGAAAATAAGACGAGCTTGCTCCAAACAAACATCATGAGATATTAGATGGGAACCATCGACGATCTCCACGACCAACTCTTAAAAAAGTTCATAAGAGACCATGGATTGAGCGTGCCAAAACTGCGTTTTTACGTATAAAAAATGGGGTAATGTTATCCTTTCTGATGAGAAAAGTTAAATTACGATGAACTGGGTGGTTTTTGTTACTTCTGTTGCGATCTCTGTGAAGGAAAAAACATATCAAAGCGTAAATTTGAAGGCGGGTCAGTAAGGGTCTGAGGAAGTTTCGCAACGGACGGAAATTATACCAATATTTTTTGTGAAGGGCAGAATGAATGCTGAGAGTACTGTTGATGTACTGAACAATTTTTTTAACAGAAAATTCCGTTAATTAACGAGCTTAAAAATTTTGTTTCAGCAGGATAATGTCTAATTACATAATTCTCAAACCTCAAAATGATTTCTTTGTGCTTATCTCGTGAAATTACTGTACTGGCCGGACAAAAGCCTCGATCTTAAGTTTAATGGAAACATTGTGAGGTATTCTGGCACCTGAAGTACGAAAAAATGCTATTCTATATCGAAACAAGCAATAACTCATTTTCTTCATCGAAAAAGACAGGATAAGAATTTCCAAGAACGTTCTTCAACTTTCATGACATCAAGACAGATAAAAGTCACTGGAAAAAAAGGGGGATATTATTGATTACTTAGGGTTTTCAGGGCAAACACTGCTTGTCCTTATAATTTTGTCCAGTTTTATCAATGATGTTTTTTATTAATCACGGTAAAACATTTATATTTTGTGTTCTCAAATGTTCTGCATTTTACAATGATTCCTAGCATAAAAAGGCATTTTGTGTATAAATTTCTCTGAATTATTTCTAACATACTTTACCATGTAAATATCTGTGTGTCCTTATAATTCTGACCACCACTGTACAATGATTCAGAAACATATACTGCCGTGTGCAGGTAAAGAGCAGTAACTGCAAAATTTTCATTTTTCAAACTTTTGCATTTTTGTCAACTATTGTACGTTATTTTTATTGTGCAAGCTCGCTTATTTGGTTTCCGCCGAAAAAAGGCGCGAAAAAGACGTTTAATTCCAACATTTCCCTATTGTTAGTATTGAATCCAAAACGCGTGTCTTCAAATGTCTCGAAAACTCATTTGCGTTTACCTGCACACGGCAGTATAGATTAAATTATCCCTAAAGCCCATAGTGCTACTCTATTATTGCGTTATTGTATTGAGTGCCGTTAAAACGGGCTACTTTTGCCCACATTTTGGAACTTTTCTCATCTTTTCTAAATGATTTTGAAACTATTCGTATTTCCGAGCTGTGGAAACCTTTTTTACACATCTATAGTTTACTTAATTCAATTTTTGAGTACTGATCACTTTTTTTCTCCAGTATTATTACCTTTTTACCTCAGTATTATTACCTTTTTACCTCAGTATTATTACGTACTTTTTATTTTGGCCAATGTTACCCTTACGTTTGGGTTACTTTGGCTCAAAGTTGTTTTTACTATTTAAAATTATTGCACAACTAACTAGAGCCAAAGAAAGACGTGTGTTCATAGGAAGAACTTTCTATTTGAAAGAAAAATGCATTTTACAAGAAGTTTGAGTCACACATAAATGTTTTAAGTAAAACTAAAAATATTTATATAATGCGTGTGCATACCTAATTATTGTTTCAAAAATTACCAACGGACACCATCGTTTCATCTCTTTTGGAGCTTTAATAATTTTATTAAGATTACACCATTCGTAAGACAAAGGATACTAAATTTTCGGTCACTTCCTAAACTTTTTGGGTCGTTCCATGCTCTCACCATTAGCTCCTTCTCTCGCATGAACAGCTCATGGAAAATTGAGCTTATTCTGTTATACAATAACGAAATTCCGTAAACTTTCCAAAAAATGTAACACAATTTGTAAGAATCAGACGCAGTTGGGTCAACGTTTTCTAAACCTGTTGCAACTTAATTGCTCTTCGTCTTCCATGATAAATGTCATGTAACTGAGTCCTGATGATTTAAGCCTGTAATGGCTTTTTTCCGTTGCTGAGAATTCCTGGTTTTTCCAGCTTATTGTTTTACTTTTAGCTTTTCTTTTCTTTTCTAAATCTCTGTGATGGATTTGTTTTCAAGTTTCTAAGTTAGCCAAAATAGGTCCTAATTCTACAGATAGGACTTATTTTGTTATTGTGAAATTTTTAAATATAAACTTAAACCGAAATGAGAAGTACAAATATGCTACTACATAAAGTATTGAATAGTGTTCATAAATAGGTACTTAACAAACTCTTAGCTGATGTAGAACTGCTTCTACATGTGAAAGTCTGAGAGGTTCTCAAGACACATGTTAGCACGAACCACTAATGTTGCTCCTTGTGGAGAACTATCAAACTGCTTGGTAACAGTACTGAGTCCTTGAGGCTGCTCTCTAACGGATTTTGTCAATGTATATGTTTAGAAATTGCTTCCTGAAAGTCTACAGAGCACGTTGTATCTTTTTTCTTCATTTGGGCCAAAGTAGCCCGCGTTTACGGTACCATTATAATATCCTTTATCATATGTTGTGAGTAGTTTTCAATTTTTTACTTATTTATCTTTTTGACTTTATTATTTTTCGCTTTTTAAAACATTCAAAGAATACCGCTGGAATAATGAACGAAAAATCAATCTATATTCTCTAAATCAAAGTGCAAGTTAATGCGCGTTTGTAAAAATTAATTGGTATAAAACAGTGCCCAATTAGAAGTTTTTTTCAATGCCCAATGAGCTAGCTTTGTTTATGTCACTTAATTAACGTTAATCAGATTTTTTTTTCTTTTTGCCTTGCTTCCTCACAAAACGGCGGACGACATGCTTCGAACAGCAGCCAGATAATCGATTCACTCAATCATTCAGTTTTTCAAAATTAAAACTGACTCCACTTAATGGTTCTGGGCTCAAAACAGCTTGGTATTTCTCGGCATTCTCTTAAACCGGATGTTTAACATTTATACTTTTCTATTTCTAACATTTTCGTGCCAAACTAAATCTTTTTATCATTCAACCATGTGTATTTCTGTTTTTTACATTGTTTCATATGATCTTTAGCATACAATTTGGTGTCTAAATTGATTAAATGGTTCTATCTGGTTTTTAAAAAAATCACTCCCGGATCATTTTGAGTCAAATCACCCAAATTTGGTTGTGGGCCATGACGTCCTGTTTCAGTTTTTTTTTTTTTTCACTATTTTTTTTTTACAATATGTATCTACAAGATAAGTTAAAATTAATTTTTTTAGATTTTTTGCAGAGAAATTAATTTTTAGAGATTTTTTTTCAAAACTACGAATTTATCCTCTACTACGAGTCGCCTGTTTGTTATGAATTGAGTCAAGTCTCCTTAATTGACTTGTTTTTTATCCAATTAAACTGCTTTAATTTAAAATTTAAAACAAATACTTTTCTCTTTCAGCATCAATAACAAGAAATCCCTTGTGTGTTGTACACTTTTAAGGATTCAGGAAGATTTTCTGGTAATTGTTACTATAAAATGGCGGACTTAACGCATCGCTGATTTTTACGGTAATTTATACCGGAAAAATAAGCGATCCGATCTCCAATTGGTTGCTGTGGCCTACCGAGGAAACCGTAAAATTTTATAGTAACATTTGATTTTTACGGTAATAGTTACTGGCAGCATGGATGCCAGTAACAATTACCGTAAATTTTCTGGAAAATTTTTAACAGTGTAGAGTGATGCCACTCATCATCGGGGGTGTGTACGGGGGGAGAGAAGGGACACCTGTTGGCCTGGCCACAAGCCCGAAGGGGCCCAAGACTTTTAAAATGAGGGGGGGATATATATGCAGGGACGTAGGAGTAAACAATATGAAGGGGACCCGTAAAAGTCATTTGTGACTGGTCCCAAAATTTTGTTCTCGCCCCTGCTCATCTCATCTAAAGTCTTTTTTTTTTTTTTTTTTTTGGCTTTTAAATTCGTAGGCTTAAACGTTATGTCTTGGAAGTGCCAACTAACACCTGCTAAATATAATTTTTCTAAGGTCAAATCATGCTCTCTTGCTTTGCACAAAAATAAAAAAGGTGTTTTTATGCCGTTTTTAAATAAAAATATTAAATTTGTTTTAAAAATTTTACTTTTAACTCAAGTTTCTACCTTCAAAGTGCCTTTGAACTTTAAAAAAAAAAACGAAAATTTTTTACACCTAAATTGAAATGGGAGTCGAAGAATTTCAATTTATTTTTATCAATCGCATGTAAAAATATGTTTACTTTTGAAAAGTGTTGTGCTCTTAATCCCTTTCTGGCAAAGCACAAAAAAACAATTCATTTGATTCAAAAGGTAATAAATAATAGTAACGATAAGAAGAATTAAAAAAGAAAACTTTCTGATAGGCTGGTTTTTTTCATCTCCCGAAATGGCAAGGAACAAAAAGAAACAGTGAAACACTATTGAAAAGGTTTCCTAATGTATTCAATCTGCTTGGATTTGATAGCACAGGGCAATGATCTAGCACACTCACTTTATTCATGTAGTTTTACACTAGATTTCACTGAGGAAGGTTATTATTGCTGATTGAAGTACAATAGAACTCCAATTATTCGAATCAATTAAGGCCGGACCCCATTCAGATAATCAAAAACTCGGATAATTGGATTTTTTTCACAAAAGAAGGATCCGTTTTTATTAGTTACCTTATGTATGTTGAAAATTGGTGGGGGGGGGGGACTATTTTAAAAGAAAAAGAGCTTTTAATCTTCACTAATAATAAAGCTGAAAGTCTGGATCTTTGGATATATATCTGGATCTCCCTTACGCGCATAGTGCCTAAACCGTTCGACCGATTTTCATGAAATTTGACATAGAATTAGTTCGTAGCATAGGGGTGAGCATCTCGAAGCGATTTTTTGAAAACTCCATTTTGTTCTTTTTCTATTCCAGTTTTAAGCCCATTTTGCCGAGCGAATCACCATAACATGGATGAGTAAATTACTATGAGGTGAAAGAGCTAATTACCATAACATGGACGAGTAAATTACTATAACATGGAAGAGCTAATTACCATAACATGGACGAGTAAATTACTATAACGTGGAAGAGCTAATTATCATAACATGGACGAGTAAATTACTATAACGTGGAAGAGCTAATTACCATAACATGAACGAGTAAATTACTATAAGGTCGAAGAGCTAATTACCATAACATGGACGAGTAAATTACTATAACGTGGAAGAGCTAATTACCATAACATGGAGGAGTAAATTACTATAACGTGGAAGAGCAAATTACCATAACATGGACGAGCAAATTAACATAGCAAATTGGCGAGAAATCCATCATCCACTATTTGTAAAGATACAGGCGAACCAAATGACCTTTTAATTTTCTGCTTCGGGCAAAGCCGTGCAGGTACCGCTAGTTAATTAAATAAAACGCTGCACTTTTACATGTTGAACGCACTTACAAGTGCTGTAGATTAGAAGCCAATAATAGAGCTGCACTATGAGATAAAGACTTATTATCCCAATAATATTCAAGCTGCGCCTGCAGTAGCTTTGCTGAAGGAAGAGTAATAGCACGCGCAGGTAGAGACAGAATCATTATTTTGCGCAAATTTCAGGAAAGTTATTCGAATAATCAGCGACTCGGATAGTCGGAGTTCAGAGAATTGGAGTTCTGTTGTATATTTTAAAATCTTTTTAAAACCTATTTTATACTCGCGCACTGTAAAAATTATATTTTTCTCCTGATTTGATGTAAAGAAAATGCGTTTCGCCTGCCGTCGTTTTAAAAATGCCTCTACATCAATTACATAAGGCAGTTTTAAAAAACTTTGTAAATTGTTCTGAATTTAAGGAAAATGTAAGGTAACTAATATTTCATGGAACAATTTGCGTGCATCCACTATAATATTAAAATCTGTTCGCGTCCGTCTGTCTGTCTGTCTGAAGATCGATCTTCACGAGAACCGCTGCGAATCGAGAGTCGAACGAGAAACCGATCAATTCGAAATTTTCCAGAGAAAACAATAAAACCAATCTCGTAATTGTACGACTTTAACTAGTGGAGATATTAATTAAAACGTTAATTAACATAACGTTATTCAGGAATTTTTATTTCTTTCTTGTTGCCATTTTGCATATGGGTAAGCAAATAAAATTCTAAAAATTCTTTTAAGAGATTTTTTTGGCTGCTGTCCAAATCTTCAAACAACGTTTCCATCTAGAATTTCATTTTAAATTAGTTGAAAATTGGTTGCTCTATTCGGACATAGCATCTATTTTATCATGTGTCCTTTTTTAATTTTTTACATTCAACGTTCTTAACTCTTTTCAGCATATGAAAAATGTTTCTTTAGTAATGTTTATTGATTGTCGTGTAAGTTTATCATTCACTGGCCTCATATTTTGGTACATTTAGCGACTAATTATGTTTATTTTGTTGCACTTTTTACCGTCACATGGGCGAGTTTTCGAATTGTAATAACTCTCTTTTTCCTTCCTGTTTCTATTTTTGAAACACAGTTTGTATCGTTAAAAGAACACGTTAAATTAAGCTTGTTTGGATTTCTTTAAGTGAAACAGAGTTGATCAAAAAAGATTGTTTTTAAGGATTTTAACTAAAGCTTAATTGGAATCTGATGACTTGATACTAAATTAATGCTTATTGGTATTTAGTAAGTCTCGGTGCTTTAGTTTCACGTAATCAACCAAAAAGTGTGTGTCATTTTATGTAAAAAGCTGATTGTAATTGTACATAAATATTTCAGATATAGTCTATCAGATTTAATTCAGTTTAAAGTGATCACAGATTATAGTTGATAATGCATATACTTTCATCTTTTGTGCTAATTGAAAATACTCATAACTTGTATCATTGCTAACTATGACTAACGTTAAAGAGGTTTTTGCCAAAAATATGCTCTACTGGTGTTTTGCAAACCTTGCATTACGCGTATTTATTTACTCCTCAGCGCTTTAGAAACTGATGTCAGAGTAATACAAAAACATCAATTGGACATCTCTTTCATTTTTTAAGTAACCCGTGCAACGCCGGGCACGCAGCTAGCTGTCGACATAAGTTTGCTTTTCATTCAACGTTTGAGAAAGACAAAGATTGTGTGCCTCTGTCGATCCCCTTTTCAAAGCAAAAGAATGTGAGTACTGACTTAAAAACTGTATCTTGCATTATTGAAAGATTGTAAACAACTGCTTGTTCTCGTACCAGGTACAAAGTTATGTAACTCTTACAGAAAAGTAAGATTTAAAACATTACCTCGAAATAGTAATAATAAATCAATTTTTCAGCCAGGGAGTATGAATCAGACTCTTAAGGTAACACTGAAGTCACTGCAAAACTAAATAAAATATGCGAACTATTATAAAGATATCCCGTTAAGTTAGAAAACGATTTGGTTTTATACCTGGTATGAGTTTGACATGAGAAACAACTGTTTATTGTTTTTTAATAATGCAAGAGATACAGCTTTTAAGTCATTGTAAAGTGCGGCTCTGATTAGTTGAGTCATGACTTTGACAATGTTTACCTCTTTTTTGGAGTAACAGGAAAAGGTAATTGGTAACGAGTTGAGCTGGGTAATTTTCATAGTAGTTATGCAAAAGCATTTCAACTCAAATTCACGCTAATAACACGTCCCGTTTTCACCGTAAGACATAAAACGATGTGTTCATTGTGATGGTCAGAGCTCAACTTATCAGAACCGCAATATACACATTCTTATGTTTTGAAAGTGGATCGGCACACAGTCTTTGTGATTTTCAAATTAAAAAAAAAAGTATATCTATACCGACTACATTATTTTAATGCTTACACAATTGGTACCTAGACAACAAAACGTGGCTTACAAAGTTTTTTTCACTGCCCTCTGTTTCATTTGATGTAAATATATCCTCAGGGCAGACGGAACACATTTCTTTTCTGTCAAAACAGGAGAAAATCGGAACGTAGACCAATACTCAAAGTAGGTTTTAAAGAGATTTTAAAATATATACTCCAATCAGGAATAATATTCTTCCTCGGTAAAATCTACTGCAGAACTACATGAGTGCTAATAATTGATTTTGAATTTTTAGTTCAAAACTACAAAAAACACTTTTCTTATTTTTCGACCAAAGCAAGTGCATGTTTTTAACTAGAAAAAGAAAAGTGAGACAGATGTTGGTTGGTACGTCCGACACATGACTTATTCATTCGACAATTAAAAAAGCATGAAAACTGACGTTTGAAGAGTATCACCACTAGAGATGAAAACTGTCGGGGGAAAAAACGGAAAATTTCGGAAAAAAACGTTTTTTTTTTTTTCGAAAGAGTTTATTTCTACTCCGGAAAAATTGAAAAATTAACTATTTCAACTTTTCAAGAAGTTTAAATTGAAATTTTCAGCAAAAAGTAATTAGAAATTTCTCATAAATTCTGATGCAATTTCCTCCTATCACCCTTCTTTATATGTTAATATACTGTCTAACTTTGATAATGCAAATTGCTGTATGATAATATAATTTGCTTATAGATCAAAAACATTTATAATACTTTTTACAAAAAAAAAAATAATAAATAAACCAATATCCTTAGTGAAGAATTTATCTTCCTTCTTCATAAAACTTCATAACTTTAATCACAGAACTATGTTTCTGCTGACTGTGCGAACCAAATGTACGGGAAGCGGGAAAAAAAACAGCAAGCAGTTTTCCTTGTAACTTTATTCAGTGGCGTAGCTAGGGAGGGGCGGAGGGGGCGGTCCGCCCCGGACGGCACTTTTTTTTGGGGGGGGGCGGCAATTTCACACTTTTGATGCGAAAAAATTTAACGCGTTTTTCCAATAAGGAAATCATTCTTTTGATCTATAACTGGAGGCAAAAAAAAAAGTCTTCGAATTGTAAAGTTTTGGGACGACTAATGATAATTAAATTACTCTAATACAAAACATGTGTTTTTATTGTGGACATCTCAGCACTATTGTTTGTTTTTTTCTTTTTATTCGTCTGAAGCTCCAGACTGAGGGAGGTGGTAGTCTAAAGTCAAGGGACCATGTTTTTTCCTTTTTTACTGCTAAGGTTCACTATTGCGAAAGAAACAATACATTTCATAACGTTTCGTTATATGATGAAATTACCACTTGATTTTAAGAAAGTTCCTTGGAAACCACCTTGATTAAGAATTTAAAAAAAAATCACTTTTTTTTCTAGAGAAAAGTGACAACAAGAGTAAAAAGAGAGAGGTCTCAAATGGTGGGCGATTTCTTGCTCATTTTCAAGATAGTATTATCTGTTTTAACAATTGCTTTCATTGGTCATTGATTACAAAATTTTCACTAAGACAGAATGAATTTTATGCTCATTTTATAAAAACGCTTATTCACAACTCGAATAATAATTACTCATGTTTCTATCTTATATCAGCAAAATCCTTTAAACAAATGAGTTAAATGAGTTTCAATGAGAAACTCATTTTATCATTCATTTTAAAGAAAGGTTTTTAATCAGTAAAATTTTCTCTAGGCAAAGCCTTTCACATTTACATCAAAAGTAATGATTTTTGATGCACTATATTTTCTTCTCATGACCCACAGTGTGGTGAATCGAATGTAAAGGGTCTCTTTATCTTATCGTCCTCTATCAGTGAAAAATAAAATAATCCAAATTTGGTAATATAGCAGTACCGGATCTAAGGAAGGGGGAGGGGGTGAGTCGTGCTCGTACCCTGGTTAGGAACTTCTGAGTTCTTCAATATTAAGTGATTCGCTCAATCACGAATCCAAAACGGAGTTATAACTCCTTCTGAGAAACCAAATTGATCCTGAATTAGAGTTTCTAAAACTTTAAATTAGAAAAATTTCAACGACCTTTAAGCTCCTTCCTACTGTCATAAAGCTTAAAATGTATTTTCAGGACTTTAATTTTGAAAAATTTCCAGAAGAGAGCCAGTTACCATACCTTTCTCCCTTAACTTGGCCAAACATAGCCTAAAAGCACCTTTTTGGGGGACTCGACTCGATTTTCAATCCTCCCCCTTTCTCGCTGTCTAACGTTGCCAAAGAAACCTTTAAAATGTGTTTTAAGGCCAGCGAGTTTTGACCCACTGAAAACAGCTTAAAATTGCGTTCTTAAACCCTCAAAAAATGTCACATTTTTCGGGAAGAGCAACCAACAGCCCAAAAGTGTAGTTTCGAGGCCTTGAGTCTCGAAACATTTCCGAAGGATAACGCCCACATCACCCCATCCCTTCCCTTCCCGTCTCATCTTTTAGCCTAATATTGAGTTTTTAAAACTTAAATAAAAACAAATTCCCGAGGGTGGTCAAGCTCTGACGCTTCCTGCAACGTGATTAACTATAGTCTAATATGTTTATTTTGGACATCAACTTCGAACTTCAAAATCCCTATCTCATCCAATGTCTCCAAAAATAGCGTAAAGTAGTTGAAAGTTGCATTTCAGAAAAATTCTAAGGTTAGGTAGGGACCCCAAACGTGCACGAAATCATCTAACGTCATCACACAGTTGGCTCCAAATTTCGTTTTTAGAAATATCTGTGGGAAGACCACAAACCTTTTTTTTTCGGTGATGAAGAGTTTAAAATGAGCAAGTTTCGAAAAAAGATTTGGGTGGAAACCTCCCCCCTCCGAACTCTCTCTCACAACTTTGTTCGCCAAACAACGGCTAAAATCGCGTTTTGGGGCGTCATTTTCAAAAAATTTCAAGGGGAGACGGGAAAACCATTTTACTTTTGGAAACATGTGAGAACTGATGCCGTCAAAGTTAGCCTACAATTGCGTTTTTGAAACTTTGGCATCGGAAAATTCCAGAGAGCTTCCGAACGTTCCCTATTCTCTTTAACGCCATCAAAGATAGACTAGAATTGATTTCAAGTTCCAAAATATTTCAGGAGGAAAACCCAGGCTTTGTTGGAGTTAGGGGAGGCCCTTACACCACTAGATACAGCATACAGTTCGTATTTTTCAGTTTAGTTGAAAAGCCTTCTGTACAGCGCCCCCAAACCTTCCCCAGTATTTTCACGTATCCAAAAATAGCCTAAAATTGCTTGTTTAACATTTTAATTTCGAAAAATTTGCTTGAGTAGTCCCGATCCCCTAATGTCACCAAAAAAAAAAAAAACATAAAACTTGTTTCAATTTTGAAAAAAAAATTTAAAAAAAAAAAAAAAAACTAGAGGAAGCTTTAAGCTTTTTTTCTATAAGCGTCTCTCAAAATTGCTTAAAAAATCCAAATTTTGACTTAAGTTTTGGAATGTTTTGGTGGGGATCTGAATTTCTTTTTTTTTTTCTTTTCTCCAGCAGGAAAAATCCGAAAGAAAAAAGATAAGTGTATTTTCTTCTTTATTAAAATCTTATTAAAATATTTCTGGCTCTTTAATGTATTAACTATTTCCCATCAAAAGGGCGGCAAATTGAGGAACCGCCCCAGACGGCAGAAAGTGTAGCTACGCCACTGACTTTATTTAAAATAAATGAATTAACAAAACACAAAATATAATAATATGTGAAGACCTTTAGCAATCAATACATTAATTGGTTTCAAACTGGCCGCCTTTTGAAGTAGTACAGAGATGCAACAGCTTATTGAAATTTTCATTCAAGGGCCGCAAATCCTTTAATCAATCCTATTCCCTATAAAGCTATTGGTTTAGAGAATAACTATGTATAGTTTAGGGTAGATCTTTGACTACAAAATAGGCCATACAGTGTAATAAATGGGATTGAGGTCTAGCGAGTAGAGCGTCCACTCTAAAGATGATATCATGTCAAAAACAATGCACCTTGCACCACTTTTGTCGTTTGGCCGTATGAACTGGTGTAGGAGTCAAATTGAAATGTCTAGTCTACATTGCTATGCTGAAGTGCTCTTAGGTACACAGAAGTACAACAGCTTCTAAAATCTCCTTCTGGTATACTTTTTGATTCATTTTATGGCCCTCATCCACAAAACACAGAGATTTTTTGTCACTTGCAGGGCCTATACTATCAGGTGTGCAGCGTGGGCGGCCAAGGTAGGGGGCGGCCGTAGGCATTTATACATTTCTATTAATCAAGCAAAATTTCTCACAGACAAAACTTTAAATTAGTCAAATAATCCTTTTAAACTGAATTTTAAATCTTATTAAAGAATCAAAGTAAGAACTTTAAGTAGGAGCTGGTTGAATGGTAAATCAGTGAAAGGTATCTCTCTTCGAGAGTGGACTTTGCAGCCCGTCTCAAACGTTTCTGGTGTCTTTGGAGTCATACAAATGTCTGAACTTTTTGGAACTCTTAAACTTCTGTTTGAGCTGTTTTTACCTTTAGTAGCACTTATCGGTCACAAATTCCCATCTTACGAACAACTTCTCTCGTGGAAACCCAAGAATTTCATTGAACTCACTTTCGGGTGACCTGACAATTAACTGAAAACCCACAGTTCGTTTTTGTACACTTCTTGGACATCGACTATCATTTCCATGCGACTTGAAGTGGCATACCGCATGAAATACTGTTTGCAGAGGCACAGCAAGCAAACAAACTGTGTTTCTAATTGGTTAAACAACTTTAATTACCTAGCAGGTCTTTTGCTTAAAATTTTAAGAAAACCGAAAAACAATACATGAACTAGGGGACATATTGTAAATTATTTTCTTATAAAGTGAGAGACAAAAATAAATAAGGCACTCGCCAAAATGAAATTACTTTACTTCTATTCGATAATGCAATCTTTGTCTGAGATTTTTTTTTTTTTTTGTCGCACCCTGTGCTAATCACAAAAGTGGAATCTGCAGCTGAGCTCAAGCTGAGATATTGTGTTTTGAAGTTTGGTTCTTCCATACTATTTATTCAGATGTCTTCTTTTTTTTCAGAAAATTTAAAAAAAAATAGTTCCTGATCAAATGACCCTAAAACATTTTATTTATTAAGTAAAGTACAAAATAGAGAAAAACTTAGTTATAATAAATCAGTTTTGTTTAAAAGTGCAGATATGACTACTTTTACTATTGTGCTTAGCACGGCCGTATGAATAAACAAAAACTTTAGTTTAAGTTTTGGTTTAGCTTTAGAAACCATTACACAGTTTTAGTTTGCGGTTTCTGTTGGAAAGAAAAAAAAAAACTTAGTTTTGATTTGGACTTAAACTGGATTGGAAAAAATCAAAACTCAATCGTTTTCATTTTCAGACAGTAGAGTTACATTGTAAGGAAGGGAAATCATACTTATTTTTCTTTCAAACACTATCAATCATGTTTGAAAGCCAAAAATTACAATTATTATTTCAAGTTTCTAAGGCAATGTAAAAAAGAAAATGTAATAGTTATGATTGAACACACCTTATCCAATGACGTTGAACGACGACTTGACTTATTTCTAGTGTTTGACCAAGAATGCTCTCAGTCATAAAACATTTTTTTCTAATTAAACTTACCTTTTAGTGCACTTCTCTCAAGCAGTAAAGAAGATGTTTGGATTGCATGTATTTTTTTAATGCTTAACCCTATATAAGTTACCAAGGGGGGAGAGAATCAAAAATGGTGACAAAAGGGTAAAAATCGTTTCCATGTGAAAAAATGAGAAAAAACTCCAATATGGGAGGAGAGGAAAAATTAGGAAAAAGGGAGTGACATCCTTTTCGCATAAAAACAAGTTTGCTAAGTCACCAAGGGGGGAGGGGATCAAAAATGTTGATAAAAGGGGAAAAATCGTTTCCATGTGAAAAAATGAGAAAAAACTCCAATGGGGAAGGGGAGGAAAAATTAGGAAAAAAGGAGTGACATCATTTTCGCATTAAAACAAGTTTGCTAGTTCCCAGAAACACACAGCTATTAAGAAATCCTATTTTTATTCATAAAAAATCAACTTTGTCATTTTTTCCAATTTTTCCCGAAAAAATCCGATAAAAAAACCGTTTTTTTTCCACACACTTCAAAATGTCCGGAAATTTTACATGTCTAGGCTCCTCTCAAACTTCTACAGAGTACTTTGTTGATTAATGATATTAACTTTCAATTGAAAACTTATTAGCTTAATCGATTGCAAAATAAATAAATTAGAGAGATTTTTCTAAATTCATACACTTTTTGCAATAGACCATGCTCATTAGCAGGGTACGAAAAAGCGCAGGTGACTAAGAAAAATTCCCTAGGGTCTAGTTTTTCAGAATGAAAACCTTTCATAAGCCAAGTTACACTGAATTTTCCTAAAAAAATCTAAAAGGTAATTTGTCTGGTTTCAAAATTTTTTCCTGGTGTCAAAAATTTTAATTTTTTTGGTCCTTGTTTATGAGCAATGTATTCCGATAATTATTACTTTATTACGGTGGAAACAATAATAAAGAGCAACGTTAAGACATATGCATTCATTAACAAAACTCACTTTCTTTAATATATAAGATAATACATAGTAGTCTATATAATCTGCCAAAGAATAGTTGTTAGCCATCTGAATGTGAGGAAAGTAAGCATGATCATTTAATTCAGAACTTGTTTTATGTGTGCATTCAATGTCTAACTTCCAATGGTAAGCATTAACTTTTTTTCATTTTTGAAAGCTTTTTGGTATGGGCCGTTAGACTGCTGTGTCAACTGCTGTTTTAAGTTGTTTAAAAATCCGTAATAGTAGTCAATTACAGATTTAAAGAAAGCTCAATCAAAGCAGTTTGAGTAAAGCGTTTCAAATTTCAAAAAATGTTTTAAAGATTCAATTACTTAAATGTTAATTGTTGGAAGTATCTTTTGCACGGTAAAAAAGAACTCATTTTATCCTTTCCTTTGGTGTATAGACATTAAGAGAAGCAAATGAAACTGCTCGTTTCATTGAATGCGTAAACTAACGACAGAAGTCTTCTTTTGGCTTTTCTCCGGACATGAATGTGACTCTTTATCGCCGGGTGCTGCATTTTGCGTCGCCAAGTAATTGCATCATTTGAGGACAATGAGCTGTTTTTGTACATAGATTAAGTCCGTGGAGAATTAGGATCGTTAGAATCACTCTCTTTTTCCAAAATTAGTCAATTTCTTTCATGAGGTACGTGTTCTTATTCATTCAGGGATGTTTTATACGACGCTAAACTAATTGAACCAGAAAGGTACGTGCCTTTAAATAAGAGTTTAATGAAACAGCTTGGACTATTGCTAGAAAGAAAGGATGAGATATAAAAACATAACTAAACGTAGCAGTAAATAGAATCGAGTTTTCTATCTACAAACGGAGAACCTAACTTTAAAAAATCATATTTTCGAAACTACTTGCACATAGTGATGCATGAATGCATAGAAAAATATAAAGTGTTCTTCAGTAACACATGTTCGATGTGTGAGCCTTTTGTTACAGGACAAACTTCAAATTTGCTATCCAGCTCGCCCCACATGTCGTATGACTTCTTTTTATGGCGTTACTTCAAAGACACTGTTAATCAGCTCGAGGTACCGATAACACTCCAAAAACTCATTTTTGGCAGGATTACGAGCCATTGACAGCGTGATACTTTGAAGTGCATGAAATGAACTCAACTATAGGATATATGATGATGTAACAAAAGGCTCTAACATTGAGCATTTATAATTGAACAGTTTGAAAAATGTGCTCACACATTGCACATTTATGTAATTGAACTTTATTGGAGAGAAATCTTGCTTCATTTCTCTTTAAATTCATGTATCCCTAGTATAGTTGTTTCGAAAATATGATATTTTGAAATCAGGTGCATCTGAGCTCACCCTGTATTATCTTTTGTTATACACCTGAACGATTATTTCTTACTCATGAATGTGCAGGGTGTCCGAAAAGTCATTGACGCATAGTTTCACAAAATTTTTATGGCATCGTGATAAAGAAGAGACAATTGTGTATACTGATGGTGCTGTACCGTCGCAATCAAAGAACAGTCACAGTAAAAAACTCAAACGTCACGTGAGGTGTTTAGTCATTTTATTAAACAAAACGCGATATCTTTCATTACTACAGTTGAATATATTAGAATTATATAGCAGCTGTAGTCACCCGTTCTATGAATATACCATTTAAAAAAAAGGAGAAAGAATAAAAGTAAAAGAAAGCTCTCGTTTGACAAGCCACAAGCCGCCCAGCTGATCAAATTAAAAAGAAACGAAACACGTGAAAGAGAATGCCTCTCTTAATTCATCTTGTTTGACTGACGACGATGAGTCATCCTACGCGTGAGTAGATAAAAGCGTAATTCATACATCGTCCGCACGGCACGTGAGCTCCGTTTTTTCTCCCTAAAACCATTTTTGGTCGGCGTTGCCATGACAGTACGGGACCCGTCAACGTGACGAGTAGTTAGATGTCTGACGTCCGTATAGTTGGGAGTCGCATTTCATTGGTCTCACACGAGATGAGCGAGCTCTCTCTATTGGTTGAGAGTACTGACATGTACTTTATTCGCAATGTATGAATGCATCTCCCTTTTCGGAAAATGTACGTCTACGTGGCGAACGTGATCTGCGGACGATGTCTGAATTACGCTTAAGAGCGACAGTAGCAATGACGATGATGATGCTCATTGTGACATTTGCGAAGTAATTTATTCATGTGACAAATAAATGGTGAAACTTAAGTTTTCCATATTTGTCAACAATTGTGAAAATCTTTTTATGTAAGAAGAGTTTTTATTGGTTTCATAAAAAACGCAACAAAAGAAAAAGAAAGAGACAAAGGTTTTATGTTTTTCAACTACGAAACGGCGCGACCTTTGAGAATCACGGATCTGAACGAAATCCTGGATTCAGGTCAATTTGCACTAGATATGAACAAATGTAATACGGTTTGACTACATAAGCCCTTGTTCGGCTGCAGTGGGGGTCCAAAGTTCCTAATTTATCCCAGAAAAACAATGGTTTTTCCTTTAAAATTGAACATTTTTGAACCCTTTTCTTCTTATTACATTGCAGTATGAGTTATGTGAATGCATTCACAATGTAGCTAAATGAAGGGCAAATATTGTGCCAAAGCTTAAAATCCCAAACAAAACGCTGTTGCAGCTCTGGAGCCAAACAAGCTAATTAGACCCTTCTTGCAGTCGAACCAGAGCTTATATGTGCTCAAATCATCATACCTGGACTCATATTTAGTAAGAATTAACCTAAACACAGTATTTTATCTGGATCCATGACCCTCAAAGTCGGGCTGTCTGAACTAGACTGCCTTCTCGGTCTCCAGAAAAGAAATGGCCTTTTCATTGGAGTTTGAAACTTTGGCACAATATTTGCTCTCTCAGTACATTTGGCGTACAACGTAAGTGGATTCATACTGCAATGCAATAGCAATAAAAGTGTTTAAAAAACTTTTAAGTTTATAATTAATTTGAATTCCGAAAATTTGAATTCAAATTATGTTTTTCGCAATCACGAGTTGCGACAGGATCCTAACTTATTGGTAACTACCCTACTCACTTGTATCTAGAAACGGCTCCTTTCCCTCCTCTTGGGCGGTTACGTGTATACAGTTGTGTATGTGTAGGCTTGTGTGTGTGCGTAGACCTGTGTGTATGCACATTGGCGTGTGTGTATGTGTGTAAAGGCGCGTGTGTGTATGTGTGTGAGTACGTATGCGTATGAGCGTGCATGTGTGTATAACATGGATGCCATCGACTAGGAGCGGCTACCGGGGGACGGAGTCGCGCCTGCAGGTGACGGTGGGGGTTGAAAAGGGCACGGACACCAAAGACGGTCAAATGAGAACAATAAGCAATCGTGATTGCTCAAAAAAGCTTGATCTTAGAGAAACAATTATTGCTTTCCTGGAGCTAAACTAGCAACTTTGGACCTCCGTTGCAGCCGAACTAGAGCCAATGCAAACCGTTTTTTCTTGGTTCATATCTAGAGTGAGTTGACCTAAATCCAGAATTTCATCCAGATCTGAGGCTCTCAAGATCACGCTGTTTGGCAGTAAGATTGTATCATGTAAGCACACTGAATGGTTTACCAAATGTATGCAAATATTAGGGTCTGGTGGGGGAAAGTGGTCAATGGGGTAAAGTGGTCATACGTCAAATAAATGGCTATAGCTTGGAAATAAATGTCCAAATGAATGTGAAAATTTTATTTTAGAGTAGGGCAATTAGAAACTACATTTTGAATACAAAATTTTACAACTGGAAACATTTTATTTGGTGAAAAAAAATATTTTGCGTGAATATGAAACATTTTAAAATCTAAACACCTATTTTAACATCCTTGGGAAATTTTGTTTGTTAGAATTAGGAACAGATTGTCTGCACAGGAAGCTTCCTACATGTCTCAAGAGCTCTTATTCATTAGTAGTTAGCTGAATCTGTTTTAGGTAATTTTTTAGAACAATTTAAGTAAAATGGGGTAAACTGGTCATAATATTAGGCTTAACGAATATTTTTCTTCAAATGTCACTTAATCTTTAAGTATAAGGCAGATACAGATTAAATATTAGTTTTACTTAATATGTATTGTTTTTACAGTAAACGGGGTTAAATATACGAGTATATGCATATATATATACGCATACATACTCGCGTAGGCACGTACATAGGCGAATTCACATAAATGCGCCAATAAATACGTATAGGGGTATGTCCAAGTATTTTTTATCCATACAGCTATACATTCTACTATACACGTATATGCTCGCTTATACTCATATATACATGAAAACTTATATACTCAGACACGTAATATACGCGGTCGTACTCGAGTAAACATTTACATACAAGCATAAGAAATACAAGTATACAGGGTGAGTTTAAACTCTTGAGCAAATTATTAAAAGGTGTTAGAAGGGAGGATAAGAAGCAAGAATCATAAGGAACATATGGTCACAAACACAATGCTGACGCGCTACATGCACGCAAAGCCAGAAACTGATGGATGCAAAAAAAGTCAAATTTATTACAAAGACAATTTTACACAACTTTTAGGTCTCAAGAAAGTTTTAAAGCAATTGATGAAATTTGTGGCCTGCAGCTGTAATAAATGTGCGTCGCAATCACAAAGCACTCTCTGTTGCAATAACGAGACTTTTGAAAAACTTTCATCAGCCGCTGCGCCTTTGTTGCGATGCTACTAC
Organism: Uloborus diversus; assembly: GCF_026930045.1. Lineage (NCBI taxonomy): Eukaryota > Metazoa > Arthropoda > Arachnida > Araneae > Uloboridae > Uloborus > Uloborus diversus. The sequence goes on along the minus strand of NC_072733.1, from coordinate 214,257,964 downwards.
AGGCCGTAACTTTTAACAAATGCTCTAAATATTTCTTAAAAACTAAAATATTAGATAAAATCATCTTAATGCAACAAATTTGTGCCCTGCTTTGCATCCATAAGTTTCTGGCTTTTTGTGCATGTAGCGCGTCAGTGATTATAACTTCCTTATGATTCTTAGCTTCTTATCCTTCCCTCTCACACCCCTTTGATTTTTGCCCAAGAGCTAAAATTCACTCTGTAGGTCGACATGTATATAAGCGTATATTCTCGTGTATACACACATGTACTGGTGTATGCATGTAAATGTACGTATATACGTCTAAACAGGTATATGATCGTGTTTACGCGTATACATGCATATATACTCGTGCTTCCATATGTATACGTGAGTAGATACATACCCAAAGACGCACTGGATGTATCCCCGAATTAAATCGTGTATACCCGTATATGTATGTACACTTATGTATGCGTATATACGTCTACTTTACACATATATACTCAAGTATGCACGTATTTTCTTGAGATACAAGTGCATACGTGCATATGATGTTCGTTTATACGCGTATATACTCGTATACACATGACACGTGTATACACGTGACACGTATGTACTCATGTAGACACGTATATACTCCTGTAGGTAATCACGTATACATGCTTATGTACTCGTATATATACTTATATACTCGTATATACACGTATATACTTGAGTAGGCACGTGCATGCATATAACTGATGTATACATGTATCTGCTCATATAAGAACGTGTTTACTTGTATATAACACAACACGAATATATTCGTACACGCAGGTACTCGTGAATATATTTGTAACTATAAAAACAACAGAAATATACAAATTTTAGGGTTATTTATAATGATTTTGCATCTATTTTTAACTATGACCACTTTACCCCATGCTATGACCACTTTCCCCCACCCCATGGGGTAAAGTGGTCATAAAAACATAGGAAAAAGAAAGTGCTATAAAACGACTAAAATCAATGTTTTTCTTCCTAAAATTCAATGGACCGTGTTCTTTAATAATGTAATGTAAAATAACAATAATAAAAATTAAAGTGTTTAAATAATTTGTTGTATTTATTATCCACCTAAGTTGAAAACCTGCGATTTTATGACCACTTTACCCCACCAGACCCTAAATAATTTTTGCTCTTAAAATAATTCATAGATTTTCCAACACTTTCTTATGACACTTTTGAACGCTGGTGAGCGGTATTAGGAGCACATTTTTGGAAATAGAAAAATGTTATTGTTCAGTTTTTTTTAACTAGGAGTTACTTTTAACTTGTAAGTGCTACTAACATGCTGATGATATTAGCATTTTATTGTGTGAGTACCTAGTCACTATATCACAACGACTTCAGACTCATTTTTTACTTATTTGAAATATTTATTCCTTTAGCGAACAATTTACCGTAAGTGGGCGATAGGGCTCCCTACATTAAACATGCTTTGTTATGACCCCTCACCCCCAGAGAAAATTCCGTTTGCGCTAATGATGCATATAATAGTGCACGTAGAAAAAATAAATTGTGATTGCAAGTTTTAAAATTCGAAGTTAATTTTAAAAAAACTTAAGTCATGCTTTTAAAATCGTATTATTTCAAAGGTTTAAGTAACTCTAATAGAAGTGAACCAATAATAATTTATCATTAATTTTATATCATTTATGCTGTGCAGTAAGTTTTCAAACTACCGGAAATCTCAAGAGTCGACTGAAGACTATAGAAATAAATATCAATGAGTCTTATTCTCATAAAAAGTAACAAAACATCCATCGTAAGATAAATCAAAACTCATGCACAAAACTTTACTTAACTTGCAGAAAAAAAAAATGTGCTGAGATTCTCAATCTTTAAACTTCTGAAACTCTTCGTGATTATTAAATATGTAAAGAATCATAAAAAAGGAATGAATACAAAAATAATCTTTATGTGTGCAACAAAAGTAGAGGGATTTATTCAAATCATGTAAGACATCAAAGAAAGGGAAAAGCAAATGAAATCATTAGAAAGCCTTAAAATAAGTCGTTAAGATTTTAAGACGGCTGCACGAGTAGAACATGAAAATTTACCTTTACTTCGATTGATTTTTTGAAAAGCAGAGTTTTCGAGGGAAAAAAATGTTTAGTTAAAACTAAGACACGTGTGTATATTGCTTAGAAACATAGCTGCGTAAAAATATCCGACAACAAGCTCTTGTAGTGAAGCATAAATATTTAAATTTGGCGAATGTAAATAGCGGTAAATAACATTTTATACCATGCAAAGAGGAAAATAGATGGGAAAATTCGGTGATAAATATTTTTTATCCTTTAGAAGCAGAAGTTTATTTTTGTATTATCGAATAGCATTTTCGCCTTCTTTATTCAACATAAACCTTTGATTAAAAAGCGTTTTTTCGTGTAGAAGAATGTGGACAAAGTGAAAAAGCGGGGAAAGTGAAATAGTGAAATATTTATTCGGTTTTTAGACCCCTATCTGGTTACCTTTTAACTATGTAATAACACACGTAGTTTATTCCAGTCAAGGAAGGGTAATTCTCTGAAGATCAAAGCTGTGATGATAAAAGCAATTTTCGAAAATTTATGCTCATATTGTTGTAAGTAAAATTATTTTTGCAATTATAAAATGATAAATTTTTTGTTATTAACATTTTAAATGTTAACTGAAGCCTTTTAGTATTCGGTGCATTATTTGTTTAACATTCTAATTTTTATTTTTTTATTTATTTATTTTTTTTTACAATTAGTCAATTGTATGCGGGGCAAAAGGGGTGGGACGAAGGGATATTGTTATTTCGTTTACTAATTGAATCATTAGTTAAATGACTTAAGTATGTATTTATTTATTAGTTCATTTACATTACTGTATTTAGTAATTTACGGGAGAGTGGTAATGAATGGGCCAATTTTTGGTTTTTAATTTTTGTAATTTTTTCTAATACTTTTTTAGCTCAAAATTGCTCCTTATTTACTTTACTTATTTGGTTACATAAAAAAGTCATAAAACTTGGATTAGAATATGCCTATAATGAATGATAATAGAAAATAAAAACATTCATCTCCACCCATGGGGCTGAATGGGCCATTGAAGGTAATGAATGGGCGAATAAATGAATTCAATGAAAACATGCGGAATTAATCTTTTCAACAGTTGTCATGAATAAATAAAAACACGAAGCAAAAAATGTTTATCAATTTTACTACACTTTTAATTTTTATTTATTTCTTTAATAATTAAAATTTTAATTGCTTCTAAAATTCAATATTATTGCTTTAAAATTCAATGGTAAAATTCAATATTATCATTGACACAATGTGTTAATAATAAATAAGAACTATTACCTAGATTTTCAAATAGAGGAATATTTTTTTTAATGTTTGATTTAAATATACACTAGTCTACAAAAGCAAACAATAGGACATTAAGAAAAAAACTATAAAATCAACAAAGCAGAAGCACACTATTCTACTCTAACCTATTTATTAAATACTGAATGGAATCACTCATATAAAATTCAAATGGCGAAATACTGGCAGGTGGAGTTAATAACTGGACAGTTCATCTTAATCATTTACAGAATTTAATAGTCAATCTTTCTTAGGGTCAAAATGTGCAAATTTTAGAAATTACTATAAACTTACTCTAACAAGACAGTAATCTAAATCTATGACAGCCAGAATGCTTCATATTTAAAAAAATAAATCAGAAAAAAAAGAAAAAAAAACTTTTCTTGGTATCCCGTCCCAAACCATGATATAGTGGCCCATTCAGCCACACCTATACTTCTGGAATTATATTCAGGTATTTTTAATACATAAAATTCAAATAGTATCAAAATACATCTTAAGATTAGTTTACAGATATACAGTCGGATCCCGACTTACGCGAGGGATACGTTCCAAGACTCCTCGCGTAAGTCGAAATTTCGCGTTGTGAAAAAGTGTTGCGTATATGATTTTTTTATTAACATACCCAATCATTTTAGACATTTAAACACCTTTTAAACTGTTCTTTTACCATTTTTTAACTGTTTATAACCGTTTCTTACACAGAGAGCTGAATTTTTATCGTATTCTTTAAAAAGTTGCATTATTCAGCATAAAATACTGTTACGATGCACAAAATCGTAGAGAGAGACATAAAAATAAAACAGTACAGTACGTACAGCTTGTAGTAATAATAAAACACTGCACTGTAAGAGTACTTATACAGTAGATACAATAAGTTACATTTATAACTTAAAAATTGAAGATGATGATTTATCCTGCGCAATTTGATCGTCATTCAAATATATTTTTAAATACGGTAGCTTCGCATTTACTTTTATAACATTTACATCTATGGTAACACCCCTTTGGGACCCCCTGGACTTATACGGATTGTCTTCTCCTGACTTTTGATTATACGTATGAAAGATTCCCTCATACCTAATTGCCCTATTACCTTCGACCCACTTTCTAGTTGTTCAAGCGTATCAAGAATCTTTACCTTTTCTTAAATTGTCGCAAACTTTCGCTTTTTGTTTCCATCTTCAAACTTTAGATGAAACAGCGTGCCTAGGTGCCACAATATTTCGTCACTTTCATATTTAGAATGAATAAATGGAAAATGAGGAGTGGTGATACATACACACTAACGATATGCTATGTTTACAGTGCGCGGTACATGTGCCAACTTGGTCAGTCACTGATGCTGAAAGGATGAAAGTTCATTCACGAATTAATGTTTTGTAGTCAATAACAAAGCCGAAACTTAGCATCAAGATTCCTTTCCAAATATTTTCGTGTTGAGAGCGAGAAATTCGCTTTAGCTCTAAAATTCGTTGATCCTGAAAAATTCGCGCCATTTCGCGTAAGTCGGATCGCGTTGTAGCGGGAGTCGACTGTAGAAAGATATGCTAATACATATGCCTGCAGTGAAATAATAGATATTTTTTAGCTAGTATTTATTGTACTGAAAAGGGAAAAAAATACTTTTCAATCAGATTCTTGACCATCGTATTCTAGTGGGAAAATGGCTTTTCTCAAACAATTGAAAATTGCATGAGTTTAGAAGAACAAATAGCTCTATCGATTAGTGGCATCTAAAATAATTTTATGCGAATACTTTTTCATATTTTGTAAGTGGCCCATTCATCCCCATGGCCCATTCATTACCCCACTCTCCCCTACTTTTTTATTCATTCGTTTGCCTTTTTTATTTTGTTCATGCAATATTTTATCAAAATGGGATTATTCGGCGCCGCCCTTTCGGCACGAAACCCATTTTGCGCTACCCATTCGAAAATCAATTTTTAGTTTATAAATTTAATTTTTTACGTACGTGGGAGGCACATGCGATTTTTTCTTTCCTTTCATTTCTTTACTTTTAAAAAAATATTACAAATGTATCAGAGAAAAAATATCCCTCTGATTGACTAGTCTTTTCCTTGTGTCACGGAATTTTTTGAGATTTAAAAAAAATGTATATTTCTTTACTTAATGTTATTTTTAAAAATATCTTCAATTGATCATATTTGTCCCTGTAAGAGGAATATGTGAATAAGCCTGAGCACATTTAAACATGGTTAAGAAAGTAGGATTATCATCATATTTCCAAGAAACACTCATTAATATGAAACTTTTTTTCCAACCAATTACAATAAATGATTTGTAACTTTTATTGGGTCAGTTTAAATTACACAGTAAAGTGTAAATAAGAAACTATGTTAGTTACTACTTATAAGATTACATAGTAAAAAGAATATTTTATTGTGTAAAGATTATTCTTATTATTAATTATTGCTTTTAAGATTCATAAAGATTAAGATGGTGTATTAAATAATGATTTTAAACTTACGTTTTTAATTAAAATAGAATATTTTGTGCCTTTTTAATTTCTCTAACTGTTCAATAACACTACTATTCGGTAATATAAAAAACATCAGAAGTAAACAATGAAAATAAAGAAATCCTTTTTAAATAAGAAATTGATAATAAAAGTATAAATTCGTAATAGAAAATATATTTAGAAAACTAATTGCTATAAGCGTTTGTTTAGAACTAACTTTCAAAAATGAATTATTATAATGTATGTACTATGCTCACAAGTGCGCTACTTTCCCCTTCAGCAAATTTCTAAAATAATTTTTAACAAACTTCTAGAGCGCCAAATGCTCATTATTCATCCCTAATATTTTTACTTCCTTTTACAAAAAAGGAAGCATTGTATTCGCGAAAAAATTTTCACTCAAAAATCGACCTTAATTTCCGTTTTGCTCACCCCCGAATGTATGTTGATTTTTTTTTCGACTCGACCCCCCAATTTATAAGTGCCTACACTGTTAAAATTACAGGATGCATTCAGCACCTTTCAGGGGAGAAACGCTTGTTCACCAGTGGCACCCAATACGGAGCCGAAATCGCACCTCTAAATAGGGTGAAAAACAGGCACCTTTTAAAAAATAGACAGCCGGAGTGAAAAAAAGGGACCTTTGGAGAGAGAAATGGCCCCCTTACTATAGATCCTTCTCCCCCCTCCCCCGTATTGTGTGCGTTTTTGAATACAGTTAAGATTTTTTTTTTTTTTTTTTGAAGTTTTGTTTTGATTTATGATATTCTACGTTTTGGACATTTTTCACATTAAACTCGATACTGGAAATGATTAAAACATGTAATTACAGCATTTGATCATATTTCAGAGTTTTCAACATAGTTAAGAAGTGCTCATTCCTCTAACTCAGTGTTTCTCAACCTCTTTTGACCCACGGGCGCGGTAAAAGCAAATGAAAAACTTTGCGAACCAGTGAAATCTTTATCGTTTTCTTAAAAATTCATAAAATAAATAGTATTAATACTAACTCTGGGGTCGTTAAAAACATGTGAAAACTACAGAGTTCGGATGAGGGTTTTTTTTTTTTACAAAAAGTAATGTTAAGAATTAATAAAACAATAAATATCTACCCCTTTACTTGGTATCAAAGATCTGTCTCAAATCGTTATAATTTAAAGACGAGTAATTATTTAAATAATGTGAGAAATTATACATTTACTAAAACATGACGCATTCCGAAAATGAAGCATAGCTGTACTTATGGATTATTTACATGAAGAGCCAAAAATATTCTGGGATATTACAGTTACGGAAAAACAAAATCGTTTCATAAACGTTAATCAAGAGTAACAAAATAAAATGCACATGAAGTTTTTCGACAGTTAAAAAATCAAAAGAAATTTCTAACGCTATCGAGACATTAACCGCTAACAGGAAATGATTCTAACACTTGAATGAAAAAGCAAAAAAAAAAAAAGAGCTAGACTGAGAGAGATTTTTTTTCGCTAGCTTTCTGTTATAATCTACGAAGCACAGGAATCATTTTTATTAAGATTCTCACTTGTTGATTATTGATAATCTTATAGCAGGTGTTTTTTGGTGATTAATAAAAGTTGCTTATCGAGTACTCAAGAAAATAATGACAGATATTTTTAGTAGCGTTTTGAATGATGGAAATTTCACGATAGCAACGTTTAACTGAAACTAAAAGACAGTAACGGTAACTGAAAAGCAATAAATGCACTTTTAAACACTTAACTATGTTTGAAAGCCCTAAAAGCTACAAAGGGATCAAAAGCTGTACTTACTTGTAATTTTGGATAATTAATCCTAGAAAAATTGTGTTTTAATCCAATAGTGTACTTCATTCAATGTGAAAGACACACAAACGCAATCATCATTTGTCCTCCATATTGAGGTGGTTGAATGTATGTCTAAGGCAAAAGCGCATGCGCAATGAGTCTTTTTGCGATTGCAAGCTGTTTCGGCTCCTCTGCTCTATTTCCTAGCCTGCATTGCACCTTCAGGCACTATGCTTTCACCTTAAAAGGGAATATTTTCACTCGTCTGGAACCCCTGGTTATAACAGTGTAAGAACGTATAGACACGCGAAATATCCATTTTGACGATTCTCGAGAATTACACATACATACAACGAGTTTTCTCGGGACGTCCGTATGTACGTATGTGCGTATGTATGCCGAATAACTCAAGAACGGTATGTCCTTGAAAGTTGAAATTTGGTACGTAGACTCATGGTGGGGTCTAGTTGTGCACCTCTCTTTTTGGTTGCATTCGGGTGTTTCTAAAGGGGTCTTTTGCCCCTTTTAGGGGGGAATCATTTTTAATTTCGATGTAAACTCAATTGGTGTTACAATTTGGCAGACACTTGACGATATATCGCCTGTCTTTTGGTCGCCAATTTTGGTTGCCAAGTTTTGTCGCCAACTTGGCGAAAAATTTGGCGATATTTTTTTTTAAATCTGGTTTTAATTTAGCCACTGTTGGTGATATTTATAGAATAAACTATTGAATCACATTAAAATTGCCAGTAATGAGAAAATGACATTAAATTGGAGTAAAAGGAAGTCATGTGATGTACATATCAGCTCGTTTATTTAATATTTCTGACATTCAAAAAGCTCAGAATGCAAAACATCTGGTGCCAAAACATCTGCGCTGAATCAGTCAGAGCCAAAACGGCCGTGCCGAAACGATCGCGCGGAATTGCATCATTTTATTTTATTCAGTTGTTATTTTTTAACTTCCTTTTACAAAAAGGAAGTATTGTATTCGCGAAAAGATTTTCACACAAAAATCGACCTTAATTTCCATTTTACTCCCCCCCCCCCCCGAATGAATGATGAGGCTCTTTTTTCGACTCGACCATACGTGGATAAGTGCCTAAAGAACGTATAGGCACACGAAATATCCATTTTGACGATTCCCGAGTTAATTACAACAAGTTTTCTCGTGACGTCTGTATGTGCGTATGTGCGTCGCATAACTCAAGAACAGCATGTCCTAGAAAGTTGAAATTTGGTACGTTAGACTCCTAGTGGGGTCTAGTTGGGCACGTCTTCTTTTGATTGCATTCGGGTGTTTCTAAAAGGGTCTTTTGTCCCTTTTTGGGGGGAAATCATTGTTAATTTTGATGTAAACTCAAGTGGTGTTATAATTTTGGCGGACACTTGGCGATACATCACCAGTATTTTGGTCGCTAAGTTTTGTCGCCAACTTGGCGACAAATTTGGCGTTTTTTTTTCTTTTAATCTGGTTTCAACTTGGCCACTGTTGGCGATATTTAGAGAGTAAACTATTGAATCGCGTTAAAATTGCCAGTAATGGGGAAATGACATTAAATTGGGGTAAAAAGAAATCAAGTCATGCACACATCAGCTCGTTCTCATACATTATTTCATTATTTATTTATTCGTTTACTCTTTCATTTTCTACTCAATTATTCATTTTTTTAGTCCTTTACTTACCAATTCATGTGATCAAAAATACTTTTAATAATCAAATAGAACATTTTTCATCAAACAAATATCCTCTTTTTCGCGTTGCCCTATGGAAAAAAGTTAACATTTTCCGCTTTTTTTTTTTTTAAGGCACAAATTTATTGTCAAAGTCAATGCAAGTTTAATGTTCATCCATTCTTCAAATTTCTAGATTCATTATTTTAAACTTTTTATAAGAATTTTCTGAACGGAATCCATGTGTCGATTTAAAACGAAAAGAGAAAAAAAAACGACAGATTTAAAGCCACTTCCTTGGTTCAGGGCGAACTGTTGCGGCACGATTTCATCTTATGCTCAGTAATTAAATGGGTCCCTATCTAATTCTATTATTAAGTAAAATTGCCGAGTTTCTACAGGCGGCTGTACTCTTTCACGCTCCAGGTTGCGTAGCTAATTGGTTTCATTTGGTTGGTGATTCAACGCTTTTCGGAAGGAACTCCGCGTCGAATGTTGTATTAATAGCCCCCTATACACACTTTCGTTCTGAGCTGCTTAATTTAGGAAGTTTTTAATTAGGGGTCTTGGATAAAAATATAATAAGTATTAAATTGACTGAAATATTTTTTTAAAAAAATTTAAAAACGGAAATCCGACTACGACAAGAAACACTAAAAGGTAAGAAACAAAGTAGATGCTGTTTGATGTCATTGTCTTATTGTGTAAAACAAGTGATTTGATAGGTTAGATATTCCTATTTATCTATAGTTCTATTGAAATACTCTGTCGCTTTCACATTAATAACATTACAATGCAATTCAAAAGCCGTAGTCAAACTGTAATTTAAAAAAAAAACTGTAATTGACAACGGACGACAACGGCATTTAAATTGCATTATAATGTTATTAATGTGAAAGTAACAAAGGATTTCAAAAGAACTATATAAAAAGGAATATCTAACCTATCAAACGACTTGTTTTGCTTTATAAGACGATGATATCAAACACAACCTACCTTTTTTCTTATCTTTTTGTGTTTTTAGCAGCAGTCGGGTTTCAATTTTTAAACTTTTTTTTTATTTTAATATTAATAATCATGTAATATTATTTTAATAATAATAATAATAATTGATTTTATTTTATAAGACTATTATAGTAATCAACACCAAACTTGTTAACTTGCTTCTTACCTTTTGCTCTCTTATTCGGGTTATTAATAAATTTATTTAAAATTCCTGCTAAAAAAATCGGTTAAAATCGAGATTTACAAGGTAAAATCGACTCTTTCTATTGTTGAAGTCGGTTAAAATGTTGCCTATGTTACTCGGGTCGTAATAACGAATCGATTGACACCTTATTCATAAAAATCGGATAAATAGTTCAGGCGCTACGGTAGAACATACGTAAATACAAAGACTGCTAAAATCAGAAAAACATAAAAAAAAAATTGTATCCTGCTATTGTTGAAGTCGGTTAAAATGTAGTCTATGTTACACGGGTCATAATAATGAATCGATTGACACCTTATTCATCATAATTGGATATATAGTTTAAGCTCTAAGGTGGATCATACGGAAGTAAAAATATAAATAGACTACTGAAATCATAACCCTTCTTTTTGGCTTCGCCGAAGTCGGATAAAAATAAGATTGGGTATTGATTATTTTCAATATCTAGCATTAAGTTACGCATCTATAAAAGTGCAAGTTGCATTCATAGAGCGAATAATAACAGGATTGTACAAATCATTTATATTTCGCTTCTTGCACAGCTTCCGCAGTTAGAGCGAATGACTAATGCAACATTCACACTGCGTCCGCACATCCATTACCGACGTATACTTTCTCCCTAAAACCAGTTTTCGGCCGGCGTTGCTATGACAACAAGCCGTATTGTACGGGACCCGTCGACGGGACGAGAAGCCAGATGCCTGACGGCTCTGACGTCCGTAGAGTTGGGCGTCGCATTTCATTGGTCTCCACGAGATGAGCCGGATGAGCGCGCTCTCTCTATTGCGTGAGAGACTGACATGTGCCTTTTTCGCGTCCGCAAAGTATGAATGCTTCGCCCTCTTCGGAAAACGTTACTCTGTCCGCTTTACGTGGCGAACGTGATGTGCGGACGCTGTTTGAATGTTGCATAAAGCTTAATTCAAACAGCGTCCGCACATCACGTTCGCCACGTAAAGCGGACAGAGAAACGTTTTCCAAAAAGTTAGAAGCTTTGCGAACGCGAAAAAGGCACATGTCAGTCTCTCACCCAATAGAGAGAGCGCGCTCATCTTGTGGAGACCAATGAAATGCGACGCCCAACTATACGGACGTCAGAGCCGTCAGATATCTGGCTTCTCGTCCCCTGGTTGGCAGATTGCGGGCTTCTCGTCCCCTGGTTGGCAGATTGCGGGCTTCTCGTCCCCTGGTTGGCAGATTGCGGTTGTCGTTCGTCGGGTCATCCTAAACTACGCTCTAAAAGTGGGATGCGAGCTTATTTTTTCTGAAGCACTCTTGGCTGCAAGAGGTTTCAGATTATAACTAAAGGCATATTTGTGGCAATCTTCATCAATGTTCTCGGTAGCGAATGTATTTTAATTCTGGAAAGAAACAGCAATTTTCTTTCATTCATTCTACTAAGTGCTACAGCGGTAGCAATTTTCATTATTTTTTTTATTTATTGCTACTTTGGTGTGAATCAGTACTGAATATGCTGATTGAGTTGACAGTCCAGTTAAAAATGCAGTGAAAATTAAAACGCCATCTTGCCAAAATTATAATGCCGTAAAGGAATGTTTAAAACTGAACACAAAATTTTAAAATACTGCCAACACTATAAAAAATGATTTCTTACAATTTTTACGAAAGCAACATTAGTATACAGTAAACCCACGTTTTACGCGGGTTTATTTTACGCAGTTTAAGATTTGACACCTTTATTTTATTTTACGCGGATAAGTTTCGATTTTAAAGGGATGCGGCAATGCAAACAAATGAAATTTTCCTCTCTTTCAAAATCCAAACTCCTAAAGATTGCAAATTACGCATAATCAACTGCATTTTGGCGTGCTAATAATCGAGCTTGAGCCACTGGAGACATTTTATGCGATTGGTTCCACAGCTCTTTCCGGAAGTGAAGTTATTAAACTCACACAGTTCAGAACTCACTGGAAGAAGAGCTTTTAGGAGTGACAAAGGAGGTCAAAACCAACGAGGATGCCGACGTTGGTGAAGCACAACCAAAAACGTTCACATTGAAAATTTTGAGCCATTTCTAGACAATGGAAATGATCTTTCTGATTTGTTAGTGAAGGAAGATTTTATCGTGGAAATGACGCAAGTGATCATGGATGCGTTAATGCTCTGCAAAGAATTACAGAGAAAAATTCTTAATGACTGCCAAAAGACTATCATAGCCGGCTACTCTTTATAAATAGAACACGAAATTGATTTATTCTTTCTTTTTTTTGCATGTTGTGCATAAAAGTCTATACGTACACATTGAACTTATTATACAATTAGTCATCACTAGTATGAAGTATTTTGTTATCTAGGGAACCAAGCCCCTATTTTAACACTAGTATTAGGTCTCAATTTACGAGGTTTCGATTTACGCGGCATTTCTGTGGAACGTAACCCCCGAGTGAAACGAGGGTCTACTGTACTTTATCGGTTACTTATTTACGCCGCAAAACTTAAAATTGTCGTCTTTATTTTGAGTTAACTTTCCCAAGTTTCGATTTATTTACCCTCAAAACTACAATTTTTGAGGCATTTGTACTATGTTCTTTTATGCTTAGGTACCGTGACAGAATTTGAAAACAAAATAAAGTGAAAAGAACTTAAATGGGGTTGTGCTTCGATAGATAACACTACCCAACATTAAAACTACATTCGGCTCTTAAAAAAAAAGGTTGTTTCCTAAGATATCTCTGCAATCGAACCGAATATCAGGGTCATTGGGCGGAATTAATGCTCACCAAATACTACTGGATTATTACAAGCGATGATACTTTTTTGGCGTACGAGAAGCCATCAAAAAGGAAACATTTACAGCAATAGGCTAAAAGCGACAGCTGCTTTCTGATTAAAAATTGTTTAACGAAACATTACCTGTTTAATTAGTACATTTAATGCGCAGATTTTTTTTTAATTTTTACAATTTACTTTCAAATGAATGTGTGGTTGCTCTGTGTCTCTCTCCAGTGGACTGTTGTGTATCTTGAAAACAAGAGCTAATGAACAAAATCATTTGCATATTCGTTTTTTTTTTTTTTTTTTTTTGCACACAGAGAAACACAAATGCCTACATACACATACCCCCTACACACATACACATACCCCTACACACATACGCATACCCCTACACACAAACACACATACCCCCCCCACACACACACACACACAAACACACATACCCCCCCCCACACACACACACACAAACACACACTCGTGATTGCGAAAAACATAATTTGAATTCAAGATGTCAAAATTCAAATTAAATTTTGTTTTTATAACTAAATAAATAAAAATTTACTCTTGCAGAACATGATGCAGACAAAGTATTGTTTTTTGTTGCCTAGTGTAAACAGATTAAAAATAATTGGCAGTTAGTATATCACTTAATGAAATCTATAATTTATAAGGCCGGTCCAGCACTTAAAAACATTCCATATTGGAGCATCTCAAGCAAAACGAATCTATTTAGATAGTCAGTAAATTACTTTAAAAACCAGATAATGTGAGATAAAATAATAGAAAAGATACAGGCAGTTTACGACAAAAATTCAATCCGTATGTTGAAGATAATTTTGAAGTTATGTTGCCATGTCTGTGTCTGTATTTTTCCTCTCATCTTGTATCCAACAAAATTTAGTGAAATGTAAAAGAGTATAGGACCAAATGCTCTCTAAAGTAAAAACGAAAGCTCAAGTAAAAATGAAACACATTTGTTTCGCTTAAAAAAGAAGTAAAATAATTCTAAGCTTGTAAATTCTGGACGGGTGAAAACGAAAATGACGTAGATTGGAAGAGGAAGATTCGAAAAAGCAATATTGAGTTAAGTCGTAAGAAACTGTTAGTTGGTTATCGAAAATTTAAAATTTAAGTATGCATCGTAAAACAAACATGGATATCAGTAAAAACGAAATAGAACATACAGTAACATTAAGAGATGCGCAGTCTTTTGAATTATGAAAATTTCTTGTTGAAGATATTATTTTAAAAGCTAAGGAACTGTATGAGAGAAATAGTAAGCAAGCAGGAATTGAAGGATGATAAAGGTTTCCCCAATAAAGATGCTAAAGGTCAAAGTTTGATAGTAAGAATGGTCGATAAAAAGTTGTTGGTATATTTGCTTTTCTGTAATACAGCAAAAGAAATATATAAAAGCTGTCTTCTCTCAAGAAAATGAGAATTTCAAAAATAATCTAGTGTAAGATGTGTAATGCAATATATGAGAGTGAAAAATAAGTTCTTTAGTACTGTGAAAAAAGCATGGCAATGCGCGACATTTTCAAAACATATCATATATCACGATAAAAATAAAATTAATTAGTATTGGCCCAAATGGTTTGAAGCATTATTAGAGGGATTTCAAAAAATATCTGAAACTATCATTCAGTAGAAATTTAAGTGCGGAGAAGTCTTTATTTATTTACGTCTCAAAGTTAGTGAAAAATGTAGAAGTTTTAATTGAAACTGATAGATTCGTTCAGTTTTCCTTCGAACTGCGACCAGTTTTTGATGAAAATTGAAAAATACCGGTTCCCTATCTCTAGTTAAACGTAGATTATCCCTTTAAAACAATAGTAATAACTGTTTGGATCTTTACTATGGTTGTACATTACACAAAAGATCTTTTAATTGGTTTATGATTTTCAGACCTGGCATTTTGTTCATTGCTGGCAGATGTTGGCTATTTTATCTTACACAACATTTTTTTTTTTTTTTTTTTTGCCCGTCGTGAAAAATGTTACTGAAAGGGTTTTGATTTCAATATCTGAGTTCCAATTACCCTTCCTTACTACACCAAAAACAGGTAAAAACATCAAGGCCATAGCTCAACTTATCAGAACCACACCACATATTATATTTTTTTCATTCACAATATGTGTCACATTATTTCAAAATAATAATGAAATGTGGTATTTCATAAAAGACATGCTTTTATGTTCAAAAGTCAAGCTTTGTCCATAGCTTTTTGCTTATAATTAAGTATGAAATTTCCATTTTTTATATAATTTTTCATACATTCATTTTTAATGAAGAACTTTGCTAAAATACTGTATTTTTATAAATCAAGTTCAATCACTGTCTCTTCGAGTCGAAGCATCGTGTTTCCAAGATTTTTGTCTCTTTTCTGAGAATAGTAATTTCCTTCAGATTTTCTTCGTAAATTGTAAAAACTGAAGTGGAAAAACTGTTGAAAAAGGGTCCAGTTTTCTTTTCGCCGAAAGGGCGCTGCTAGGCTTCTCTTTCAAAGCAATCATTGTTACTTTTCACCGGGGCACTTTTCTTATCTATTGCATCTCTGCCACCAGCAATTCATTCGACCATTGTGTTAAATGTTGCGATTGCTGAGAAAAATGCTGAACGAATCGCTACCTCAAAGTAGTTAGTTTAGCTACCTCATGTCACGGAGAAAGAGGGTTTTTAGTTTTTTGTTGCTTAGTTTTTTTCAGCTCTTTATTTGGCAAGGTACATTAAGGGGAGTCAGTACCTTAAATACTTTAAAAAATTGGATTTTTTGACTTTTTTATATTTTGAAACTCCATTTCAATACCTTTCCAATGATACAAACTACTTGATCGTGCTCGTATTAGAAGTAAGTTAAAATAAGCTTTAAAAAAAATGTAAACCTATTTTGATAAGGTATGATTTTCCAGTTTAAATTGCAATGTCTCGAAATGGTATTTTTGAAACTAAATGTTCCTTTTTCTCAGAAACTAAATAGTGTTAGGCTTTGAAATTTTTACCACCTATTCCATGCATCTAACTGCATATACTGAAGTAAAATTTTTTTCACATTCGAAAAATATTTTTTATACAGCTGATTTCGTGTTATAAAATGGAATTTTTGGAAAAAAATACAATTACTTACATATTAGAATTTTTAAAAAATAATAATAAGTTTTCTTTCTGTAAAATTTTACTTCAGTAAAGAGAAAAGAGTCTACTTAAGGCACAGAAAAAATTTCATAATTGCATCTTTGATAGATTTTCAGAAAAAGGTACATGAACCTGTGAAAATTAACATTGGTAGTATAGGGGATACTGACACCCCTTAAAGAGTATTGAGAAAAAATACTGATGAAATGAAATATTTAAACAACATCCTTGAAATCTATAATCTTCAATGTTTGTTTGAATTACGACGGAATTTGGCTGGTTGGCAATCCAATTTACATTTCCCGAGCAAAATTTTCTAGAGATCATCATAGATTTTATTTCAAAAAAAAAAAAGAAATTTATCCCACTCCCTTTCACATTTTATTGAAGTGCATCACTTTTCCACAGCTGCACGTCTGTCACTATAGATAATCATTTTTAATGAGGATAGTTTTCGCACAACTTGCCTATCTTCACAAAAATAGAATATACGTCCGAATATTCCATTCCAAACGTATTCAAACATTATAGATTCATGGATGAAATATCTTTTCGGGCAAAATGAGCAAACCAATTCATTAATTTTCCCTCGAAACATATTGAATGATACACTTTTGAGCTTTCACTTTATAGAAACTGGAGAAGCTCATTAATTCATGCTTGGTTCTCTAGCTGATTCACTTTGTTATAAAAGAAAAAAAATTCAAAGTTTCTGCCTCTTTATTTTTGATTTATAATTGCTGAACCTTCTGGTAATTTCATTCAGATTATTTAAATAATTAGAAAGTTATTTCATCTTTGTTTTACGTTTAATTACATTCTAACTCTTCTTGTTTGTTCAGTAAATTACCGCCCATTAGCCAGGGCCAAAGCAGAAATACGTGAAATACACCACCAGCTCAGTCATTTCCAGCCGAGGACTGCAATTTCGTGCTTATTAGCACTCATAAGCCGGGCATAGGAAAGTGACTGAGCTGGAGATGGAAAACCTCTTAAGGAAGCCAAGAGTGCCAAACAAACTGGTAGCTAAAATAGAATTAGCTACCAGTTATTTTCTTCTTGCTTACATTAATATTCTTATTAATATAAACAAGAAGATAATCTATAATTCTTATTACAGATTATATTCTTCTTGTTTGCTTTAATTTGCTTGTTCTGACATCCACTATGGGCAATTTTCAAATCCACTGGTGTTGCATCAAATGAATTCGTCTAAATACAATTTATTTCATTTCAATCGAATTCTTTCCATCCCAAAACTGGCTCTCAGTAGCCGAGTGGTGGAAACACTTGCTTGGTATGCCTGAGGTTGCGAGTTTGATACCTACGGGATGTTATTTTCTCTCTCTTGCAATGGGAATCTTTCTGGTTTGCGGATGAAAAAACTATACCAGGTTCGAAATCTACCGTCTCTGTCTGTAGGGCAATGGCACCAATCTTTCCCACAGCTATGAGACACAACAACAAACATATCAGAGTTCAAAACTTTCGGCAATCATAAAGGCACTGTATTCAACCCCGAAACGCATGCTGCCAATAACCAATTCAGTACTTTAACTATATTTATTTATTACTCATTGTTTCTGCCCTTAATAAATATTATACTCCTTTCCTTCAATAGACTGAAATAGTATTTGCTCAAAAAACGAGTCTTATCTATTCTACATAGTCCCTCGAATATATATTCAAACTCGCAAAGCTTTTTCTAAAAATGACCCGGGATTTTATATTTCGATCAATCAGAATGGCCTCTTGTGACGTCAACAACCAGAATACTTTTCTCCGTCCTTTAGCAAAAGATCATGGCATCAAAATGCGAGAAATTTTCTTCGAAATACGCAGCGTTTGGATAAACTAAGGAATTTAAAATTTGGTTCTAGAGTAGGCGTAAGCATTTTGCTCCAACTGCGGATTAAAGTAATCCCGAATAAAAGTATCGCAGCAGCGTTTCGTATTTTTCTCGCGTATCGTACTAACTAGATTAGCGGCATAGCCATATCAGTGCTATTTTCTCGTGCCTAAACTTATCTACTTTAAAATAACGGTAAAATTTTATTTGTTTTCGGGAAAAATCACTTTTGTTTGTACAATTTTATAACCGAGCAAAAATATCGTTCTCATTATTAATTTTTATCTTATTGTGTTTCATGTATTATCCAAGAGCTCCGTTCAGATTAATGTATATTTACGTATTAACTTCAAATTTCGGTTTTGGAGCTCAAATGGGTCAGTTGAAGTCATGAAATGGACGACTCACGGGTCATAGATTCTTTTAGTCATCGGACGACTCACGAGTTATAGGCTCTTTTAGTCATCTCTAGGTAATCAATAACACATTTATGGGCTCAGGTGTGAATCTGAATCTTTAAAAAGTAGATATCTAACGAAAAAGAATAGCGGAAAATTTTCCGAGAGAAAACTTAACTTGAGAGTTCACCCAAGTAATTGACATACAACTAAACCTTACCTATAAATGTAAGGGAGGATGAGAATTTGAATGGGAATTTTTTTTTTCTATCATTTTTGTAATTTTTTTTTTCTTTCATTTTTGTAATTTTTTTTTATTCATTTGACTATTTTCGAAGACTCATACATACAGACACCTACACACACTACACAAACACATACACACTCACAAACACATACACACTCACAAACACATACACACACACGCATACATACAGACACCTACACATACATACCGACACCTACACATACACACACACCTACACACAACTACCCACACACTCATCACACTCATGCCTGCACACAGACACAAACACCTATGCCTACACACACATACACATTACCCACCACACACAAACACTCATGCCTGCACACAGACACAAACACCTATACCTACACACACATACACATTACCCACCACACACAAACACTCATACACACAACTACCCACACACTCATACCTGCACACAGACACAAACATACATGTCTACACACATACCCCCCTACACACAAACACACTTACCCCCACACACACATAAAAACACATGCCTACATACATACACACTAGTGATTGCGAAAAACGTAATTTGAATTCAAGAGGTCAAAATTCAAATTAGTTTTTTTTTATTTATGTGATGAATAGCAACATGTTTAAGTGACAGTAGAGTACTTAGTTAACAGCTGAAACAGAAAGAAAACAGAAGTGCCATTCTAAGCAAAACGTGTTGAATAAAATGCCATAAACGAAACTTACAACTCATTTTTAAGAAACATTAACTGTTCAGGAACAACTGTTTTCACTAGTGTTAACTTTTTCATGTACAGCAGTGCATTTCTTTTTTTTTTTTTTTTTTGGTATTATCATCAATACTATGAGCAGTTTTAAGTCCTGATTCTTCTAGTGATTTTAGAAAATGTTGAGCTACAAAAAAGATTCTCATGATTCTTGAACTGGCTTCCTTAAGGAACCAATATCCACCTATCAATAACTGTTTAGATTTATTCTCGTTTAAAGTTTTAAGGACTCATTCAAAAGCTCAGAATTTAAAATAGAATCTTATATAATTAAAAACTGAGCGTATCTATGTATGTCCAAGCTTCTTCACCCGAACGACAGTGAACTGACCGTCGAACAAGGTATCGATGGATTCGTAATCTTCCCGTCTTCATATTTGGCTATTTAACATAATCCTCCGATAATAATTAGAGCAGATATTAATTAAAAACTATCAATTAGGAGACTTAAATTTCGACATAAAATCCCTACTTTTCGAAGGCTTTTCCTTCATTTAAATTATTTTTCAGTGCTTCTTCTCAACTTTCCGCAACAATGCTTTTATTAAAATTTATAGCGTGAAGAAAATCATTCAGACAAAAGATATGTTGCCATTTTCTTTCTCGAATATGAAGAAGTAAAATTCTTGATTTTGTTTTAAAGGCTTTTCCTGTAATAGTGGGATTTAAAATGTTTACTTTTTGGTTGTTTTTCAGCAAACTGCCGCAAAACTTTACTGATTTTTTTTTCTTTTCTTTTTGTTCAAGCCTGAGGGTTGAACAGACGTCACTTGACATAACCTTTATTTTCGAGGTAGACCGTGCAAAGCCGGGCGACGCAGCTAGTTACTATGATTATCAGTTATTGCTTCAAAATGCTCATTACTTTACTTATGTATGGACAAATGCTTCAATTGATGACCCATATATTCACAAAGAACATATAAACTATGTTTATATCTAAGATAACTAAAATAAAAAGAAATTTCAATACTTCTATGCATAGAAGGAAAAAATTGTGTTCTTTTCATTATCCCGTCTTGTGTCCCATTCAACTCCAGAAATGAGTTTAAAACATAATTGTACTTTGAAAAATGATAGTCCAAAACAAAAATCAAAATGACTCTT
This sequence comes from Uloborus diversus, assembly GCF_026930045.1. Classification (NCBI taxonomy): domain Eukaryota; kingdom Metazoa; phylum Arthropoda; class Arachnida; order Araneae; family Uloboridae; genus Uloborus; species Uloborus diversus. The sequence continues at coordinate 214,237,213 of NC_072733.1, read as the reverse complement.
AAAATGAGTGATTGAATAAAAGATTAACTAATACTCTTGAATCAGTAAATTATTTATTACGGCAGTGAGAACTAACTTTTTAAGTAAATTCCTGCTAACTGCGCTGTTAGAAAATAATAGTTCAATTGTTCAATACAAAAGAACAATAATTTTATCCGATTACTTGAACCGCTACTGCCATTGACTAATTCCAAAAAAAAATTTTTTTTTTCTTTCCAAGTAGTTACCCATTTAACCCCATGTTTCATTCGTCACCCCTCTCCCCTACATAATACGCCAAAAGAATCAATTAGAACATAGAACGGAAATTTAATGATTTGATACGAACGAGTCACTAACAAATTGGTTTCACAAATTACCCGTTTTACTATTTTGGTCATACAGAACGTGCTAAAAATAACAAAAGAAAGACATTTTACTTGGCTTTTAAAAACAATCCAAGAATGCAACAGTTTGTCTCTCCAATGGGACATTAGGTTAGAGACACAGTTCTTAAAGAAAGTAATTTAAAAAGTACGGGAAATTTAGGCATGACAATAACGTATAACTATGTCCCTGTGGAAAGTTAATTCAGCTAAAAGACGGTAGTTTACCTCTGGCAATTCTTAAGTGTAAATTAAGTCTCTTTTTGAGCAATTACGATTGCTTATTGTTCTCATTTGACTGTTTTGATGTCCTATCTTTTTATTTTCCCGCCAGCACCCTCTGCAGCATCACCGTCGACCGGCTCCTCACGATGCTGCTCCTATAGCGAAAGCCGTCTCCAGGTTGCATTCATGTCCTACACACACGCGCATACATACACAACTACACATACACTCACGCACACACACAAACACATACATACACCTACACACACAAACGCATACACACAACTACCCACATATTCATACCTGCACACAGACCCAAACACATATGCCTACACACACATACACATACCGGCCCCCCCCCCGAACACACACATTCATATACACAACTACCCACACACTTATGCTAGCACACAGACACAAGCACACATACCTACACACACACACATACACATACCCCCCCAAACTCAAACACACATACCCCCACACACAAACACACACGCCTACCTACACACGCTCGCGATTGCGAAAAAACATAATTTGAATTCAAGATGTCAAAATTCAAATTACTATTTTTTTTTCTCTTCTTATCTTCGTCTACATGAGCTTTAAAAATCGCTTAATTCAAAGATTAAATGATCTCGAATTTTTTTAAAAGTAAACTCTTAGTAAATATGACAGTCGTGCTTTCATTTTTTAAACATGTCTCTAAAAATTAATTATATCGAATAAAAAGAAAGAGGGGAAATAATAAAAGGAAGGAAAGAAATACGTAGTAGCAATTGTTATCTTTAATAGTTTCTCTTTTACAATAAAGAGCTAATTTTATTACTCAAGTAGAAAAGAAATCAGCAGAGAAGACGCCCAATAAAGCAATCGGCACAATAACTTACTGCTATGTTAAAGCTTCGAAAACCTTTTCTCCAATGATCAGCTTAGATAGCTAGAAAACTAAAAGGAGCAGAAAAGGCTTGCTTCCTTGCGCCTTTTTGCTTTCTATTTCAGTTTCAACTACGATTTTGTTACGTTCTCTTAAACCTAGCGTTATTCCTTCAAAAACTAAATTACTTATGAACTTTTCTCAATAAAACATATAATATAGCTACGCATTCAAAATTTAAATTTCCTTCCTGTTTCTCTAGTTCTTGTGTATCAGCAAAAAGGCATTCATGTGTTTAAATAATTAGAATTATTATTGACCACGTATTAAGTCCCATAAGAAAAAATGAACTGAAGCATGTGGGTTTAAATTCAGGTTTTATGAACTAAACTCAAGTCCGAATAAACAAACCACAATATCTGCATTTTGTTCTGTTTTATCTAACAAGGAGACCTTACGGTCTCGGAAATTCAGATCGGGATGAAATTCAGCAGATTAATAGTAACCTCACAGTAAAGTAATAAAGCGCACTAGCCAGAACATTCCGAGAAAACAGCCTCTAAAGTTTTACGCGCAGCTTAGACTAGTCGAGATTTTTCGCCTGCAGCAGCTCGCTGATTAACTGGTCAGCGTACGGGCTTCCCGTACAATCCATCTCGGGTTCGATACCTCTTGAAGAATCCTTTTTTTTTTCACCGAAATGTACCTCACTTGTTCAACCTTGCGACGTCTATTTTTATAGGCAGGTAAAGAATATAATATAGCGTATACAAAATCGTGCGTATCTCGTTGAAAATAATGGAAAAATAAATACCTGTGAAGACTATAAAAATACAATAGTCCATCATCAACTGTCATCGGCAATTTTTAATAAAATGATTCGCTATGCTTCCGAACTTTCTGGCAAAAGAGAAATTTTTGTGAATGTTAATGAAGTATGTCTTCCTATGAATCTTTTACAAAAAGATTGCTCCTGTGAACAATCATCCTTCATCCATTGTGCAAGATGTCAGAACAATTTTTGTTTTCTGTGTTTTTATGGTAATTATCATTCTGATGTATGTATATAAGTAAATATTTGAAAAATAAAAACTAAATTTTTAAATTTTTTACATAAATTAAAAAGTTTTATCCTCATTTTGTTGCCGTGGTAATTCAAATTATAATTTATAATCGATTGAATTTATCTCTATTTTCTCGATTAGAAAGACATTACGTGTTTAAAAATAAAGTATTATCTTCAATTCAAATTTCAATTAGCTGTAACAGTCGCTTTATAGATTTTATACGACAATATTCTTCGAGAAGAATGGAACCCGGATCGACAGCACGGGAATGCTGCTCGCTGACCACACAGCCACCGAGCTGTTGCTCACGAGTAATCTCTACTAGTATATATAGGCTGAGCGTAAAACTTTAGATGCTTTTTTCTCGGAATATTCTGGCTAGTGCGCTTAATTACTTTACTGTGTGGATACTCTCAAGGGGTACTACTAATCAGCTGAATTTCATCCCGATCTGAATTTCTGAGAACGTAAGGTCTCCTTGTAAGTGCTGCTGTTGAAGTTAAACTATCAAAGTTTAAAATTATTTTTAAACATTTCAATTTTGTAGATGCTATATTTTAACTGAAAGATACTTTCTTTTATTATCATTATGCCTCGTACTTTATCACAATATTCTCAGCATATTAGGCACTAAGCCGTATTTAACAGGCCTCGACAAAGGGACACTCGTTGCTGATGCTTAAATGTTGTGTAGCCCTTCAATTTATCGTGGTAAAGATTCTGAAAGATATAATATCGCACAACTCGAGGAGTTATGGCACAACTCTCTCAAAAAGTCGAAATTTCGACTGTTTTGGAATGTTAACGAAGCCATGATTTGCGAATCATAGATAAATGTTTGCTTCAGGAACATTATGAATGAAAGTGAACCCGAAATGTTCATAAATAACGTGTCTGCGAATCATAGAGAAATGTTTGTTTTGGGAATATTATGAATGAAAGTGAACCCGAAATGTTCATAACTAACGTGTCTGCGAATCATAGAGAAATGTTTGTTTTGGGAATATTATGAATGAAAGTGAATCCGAAATGTTCATAACTAATGTGTCTGCGAATCATAGAGAAATGTCTGTTTTAGGAATATTATGAATGAAAGTGAACCTGAAATGTTCATAACTAACGTGTCTGCGAGTCATAGAGAAATGTTGGTTTCAGGAACATTATTGAATGAAAGTGAACCCGAAATGTTCATAACTAACTTGTCTGCGAATCATAGAGAAATGTTTGTTTTAGGAACATAATGAATGCAAGTGAACCCGAAATGTTCATAACTGACGTGTTGGTATCGGCATCGAAAGAATTATTGCTACACAATTAGTTTATTTTCCTGCCTTAAAACTTTCTTTTGTGGAGTGCTCTTCTAGGTTTGTAGTACAATTAAGCGTTTTAAATTACAGGAATATTACTTTAATCAGTTATTAGAAAGATTACGACGAATGTTTCTCGAAAAAAAGCTGAATTGACGGACAGTGAGTTAATATCAAGTGAATCATGCTGCAATGAATTGAGGGAAAAACAGTACGGTAAGCATTAATAAACCAAAGCCTATTAATGTTTACTACATATAAAGTTTGGCAATGTGTCGAAAGAATTATTGCTACACAATTAGTTTATTTTCCTGCCTTAAAACTTTCTTTTTTGGAGTGCTCTTCTAGGTTTGTAGTACAATTAAGCGTTTTAAATTACAGGAATATTACTTTAATCAGTTATTAGAAAGATTACGACGAATGTTTCTCGAAAAAAAGCTGAATTGACGGACCAGTGAGTTAATATCAAGTGAATCATGCTGCGATGAATTGAGGGAAAAACAGTACGGTAAGCATTAATAAACCAAAGCCTATTAATGACAACTGCATATAAAGTTTGGCAATGTGTCGAAAGAATTATTGCTACAAAATTAGTTTGTTTTCCTGCCTTAAAACTTTCTTTTTTGGAGTGCTCTTCTAGGTTTGTAGCACAATTAAGCGTTTTAAATTACAGGAATATTACTTTAATCAGTTATTAGAAAGATTACGACGAATGTTTCTCGAAAAAAAGCTGAATTGACGGACAGTGAGTTAATATCAAGTGAATCATGCTGCGATGAATTGAGGGAAAAACAGTACGGTAAGCATTAATAAACCAAAGCCTATTAATGTTTACTACATATAAAGTTTGGCAATGTGTCGAAACAATTTGTTCATCTTTCTCAAAGCAACGCCTTGGCATTGCTAGGATTCAAATAAAAAATCGTCTCGTCAACGCCGATGTTCAAACCCGGGGGCTATAAATAGTTCCTAGCACTGGTGTCACCCGGGGCATTAATTTGTGATGTCTCTCTCCGCCAAAAAAAAAAAAAAAACTTTTTATGTCTTATATAAACATGAAAGTCGTACCATTTCCAAAAAAAACTAACTTTTACTTTTGTGGTGTGATAAAACTTAAAAATGAAAGACAAATATAAATTACTCATGTATTTTTCGCAAAATTTGCCCCAAACGCATACGTAAAACCCTCCCCTCATTATTGTGCTTTATATTAGTAGACGTTTGATATAAAGTAAATATAATTTAAGCTATAATGGGGAAGATTTATATTTTATATTTTTTGTAAATCCTTGAATCCATTTTGGGTGTCACCCTCAGAATGAATGTCACACGCGGCGCGGACCTCAACAATCAAAATGAGCTCTACTCTGATTTCCTTTAGCCCGAATTTTTCATACTTTGATAAAGGAGTTCCTTGTAACCCCGAAACTAGTGCATGTAATAATTTTTGGAATTGTTACTACTATAGTAGTGGGGGGGGGGGGGGGTCTTTCATTCTTTCCGCACAAGAGCTTATTGTCTATATATTTAGTAAAAGGGCTTTAAAAATTCATTACTAAATTTATAAGAAATTAGCAAAAGCATTTGTCTGCCATAAAATCATATTTCCTTTATAAAACGTACATCTCAAAGATTATTATTTATCTCTTTATAACTGTTCGGAATAAATAAACAATTGTAACGCAGATTAGCAGCGACAAAGGGATAATGGATTAGCTTTATCATAATCAAGCGGAAAATGAAGTGAGTGAGAAAATGGATATTCGATAAACTAGCTAATAATAGGAAAATTCACTGGCGCAATAATCGATTAAACTTGACTGTCGTAGTTAGGTTTCTATTATCATTTGATTTTCGGTTGCTTAGCTTAAATATCTTTACTACATGGCTTAAGTAGTCTAGTCCTGCTGCTTTTCTTATTTGGCTAATTTTAACATATTTCAGAAGTTATTCTTTACATATTTATTATGCCAACGATAAAAAGTGGAAATTAAGCGTTTATGATTTGAATTATGTCTTGCAAGTTATTGCCTAGTGTCATAGAGAATAGTTTATATAATATATATATATATATATATATATATATATATATATATATATATATATATATATATATATATATATATATATATATACGTGTGTGTGTTTTCGTACGGTTTTTCTAACGCACACACAAAAATACTTATTTTTTTCTCATTTCGTTGACAGGTAGTACGGAAAAAGTGCCATTAATGGGGCGAAGTGCACATAAAAAATTGAAATTTTTTGGTCAACTTCTTTTTTTTGCTGTAATTGCGTTGAAGTTTCGACCAAATGCTGATATTGACGCTTTTTGCAAAATTAGTTAAAAAGGAAATATAATATATTTTTATTTTCAATGATTTATTTCAATGGGCACTTAATTCCCATAAAAAGTTTGAGGTGTGTGGTATAGTTCCTTCCTTTGCCACAAATGCGTGGAAATTTTGGCAATTTCCTGGTTTTTTTTTTTTTTTTTTTTTTTTTTTTTTTAACGTTTTAAATAAATTTTTTCAAAACGTTAAAATACTGTTATCTGGTGAATTATCAGCTGTTTTACCTTCGTTTTGAACGTTAAGCAAATGATCTTCTGATAGCATAGTTGAAATTTTTATGCGATTAGTAGTTAATTTATAACTCTAAAATGCATCATATGTGACTAATTAGTATTTAGTTATTTCAGATAAATACGGCGTAAACAATATTTTAACCTTTTGGCAAAAGTTATTAAAAACGTTAAAAAAAACAGGAAATTGCAAAAGCTGCTACGCATTTGTGGCAAAGGAAATAATTGTACCACACACCTCAATTTTTTATGACTATTTTAGTGCAACCAATGGTATTTTTTCCGTACTAATCATCACTGACCAAAAAAAAGTTCTTTATTAGTTTTGCTAAAAGCATCAAAAAACGACATTTGGTCGACGCAATTGCAACAGATCAAGAAATTAAGCAAAAAATTTTTAAATTTTTTATATGCACTTTTCTTTACCAATGGCACCTTTTCCGCACTACCCATCATTGGAATGAGAAAGGTTTTTTCAACCCACCCTTACACACAAGGTCTTGTTCGAGAGTAAGATTAGACTTCAAGTTCTCTATTCAGCAAATGCAAAAAGTACTACCGTACTGAAGTCAACGTCAATATACCAACTCAACAAGTAACTCGAAAAGAGAGATGTTAAAAACTTAACTACTCAACTTCGTTGTAAATTACGCAACGCATTAAGCTGCGTGGGGCTTCCGAGGCTCTGAGATAGCAGATGTGATTTGAATGCGTGGTCGTGAGTTCGATTTCCACCGGAGCCCAGGGGGTGACTTCCTGTCTTTGGGTTTTAAATCTTTCTTGTGTCGTTTTATATGTTAATAAACATGTTCAACCTTTTTTTCTGCTATACCTAAGAGGCAGAAGTACAGGTTTTGATTGTTATCCACGATTTACTTTAAAATACCGTGGGCTCTAAAGCATAGAGTTCTAAACTAAGTTTATCCTCATCCAATAATCGACATTTACACTGCCGCTGGCAGCAGAATCTACAGAGATGAGTTTTTGAGATAGCTGAAGAAACGCGTTTTTGTTACCCCAAAAATACTAGTAAAATGCTGAAATGTGACGCTCTTTTCGTGTTTTGTTTTCAGCAGAAACCAGATAAGTTTGTACAATAAAGCTAAAGTGAAGCAGATGACCAAAAACGCGATAAAAAGGAAAAATGAAAAACTTGAAAATACCATTATTTACCTTGCCAGATTAAAGGCTGACCACGGAGAGATGGCGGGTGACCTTGAAGCAGAAGCATCATTTGTCTTATTTGTAATAGGTAGAATCAACCAGAAAGCGCTGACGAGTAGTTAGAGACGCGTTCTCGCTGATCCTATCAGTTACAAAATAATAACAAACAACCTATTGCAAATGAAACAAATGATGTTTCCGCTTCAGGGTCTTCCGCCATCTCTCGTGGTCAAGTTTTAATACTCTCTTTGTTATTATTTTGTAGCATAAATAATCAGCGAGAACGTTCCTCTTACTACTCTGCGCTTTCTGGCTGATTCTACCTATTGCAAATGTTACAAGTGATGTTTCCGCTCCTAGGTCATCGACCATCTCTCCATGGTCAAGCTTTAGTGTATTCGCCAACCCGTTAACCACCAGAAGATTAATGAACCAAATTGTGTAGTTCTCGGTGACGCACAATCATATAGAAGTTTGATTGGTTAATGGCGTTTCAAGTTACTTGGTTTGTGGAGTATAACTGTCGTTTGCCGGTTGTATCCAAACTTAGCTTTACTACAAAGCGAGAAGGATTTTAGTTTACGAGAATCGTGATAAATCTGAAAGAGAAGTGGTTAGGTTAATGAATTCGGACTATCATAAGTTAAAAAGATGAATCAATTGCAATTTAAGCGGTCTGGAAGTTGGTACTTATATACTGTTAAAAGGCCGTACATGAAGTTGCCCTACGAATCACTGGGGGACCTACAGCTTGAAATGTAACCTAAACTACAAGAAACGGATCGGATAAAAAGAAGGTTCCATGGTTCGAATTCGGACCTTAGTCACTAGAGCCATATATTATATAAACATCGTTACTGGGCTGCCGTTTTGAGGGGAGGGGGGTGATTTTGGGGGCATTGCATTATCGATTTTTTTTTTTATCTATCAGTAACTAAAATAAGGTATTTCAACTCCCGCATTTCCGAAATTTTTTCAAAAAAAAAAACACGTTACAGTTGAAGAGTATTAAATCAAATATTATAATACAAAAATTGAAAATGAAGAGAGTACCAGTTATTGACACATCAAATAAAACTGACATAAGAAAGAAGTTTTATGTTATGGAAAAATGAATAGAAACCAATTACATTTTCTGATGATAAGACATTCTACCTTGACGGTCCATACATACGTTATTGGCATGACTTGAAGAAGAAAACCGAAAGAATGCGCTTCAGTAGGAACCTTTAGTCATGATGGATTTTCCGATTAAGGAAGAGCAGGGTAATATAAGAAACATATACGAGGAAAATAGAGTCAAAAATGAATTTTTACTTTCTCTTTCATCGAACTGAAAAAAAATGAAAGATTTCTCTTTATTCTCTTCATAAAAAAGCATAATTTCAAGTAAATTCAATCTTTTTTCTTTAGTTGAATGGGGCATATATATATATATATATATATATATATATATATATATATATATATATATATATATATATATATATATATATAGCTGACCCAGCCACGCGTTGCTGTGGCTGATAATGGAAATAATTTAGTATTCATTATTTTTATACAATCAAATTAATGTTTTTAACAAAGCTGGAAAAATTTTAGTCTATTTTAAATCACAGGGGATTGAGAACGGTCGTGTTTGGCCGAAGTAGGAATTTATTAAATTTGGTAAGTACTAACTAAATTTTCTATAGTAAAAGCATTACTTTCTATACTTACGTTCATTAAATTTAGTAAGTACAGTAAAAACGATTCAGAAAGGTTCCTGGAAAATAATGGGCAGTTGATGTGCCCAATTTCTTCCAGTTAAGATACCTTACAAAAACCAGGAACATTTTCCGCTAAAATTCAGTAACATTCTTAAAATTATCCCGGAAGAAAATTCAGAAAACTTCCCGTTTATAGTCAGTCGTGGTTCTGGGACATCCGAGAAACCTTACGTAGGTATAATAACAAAGCTTGACACCTTCCTGATTCAATTAGAAAGTTCCATAAACAATATTGCAAACATGGCCAAAGTCAAACCAGAATAGCAGGCAAGCATCGCGCATTGTACTCGCCTGCGATTATTGCAAATCAACGTCGTCCATATCGCTTTGCTTTCTTTGTGAAGTTAATCTGCATGGACGGGCCGTAGTCAAAATGAACCCGTTACAATTTATAAATACGCTCAATTAATCTCTGAACTGGAAGATAAAAATATTTTTGAAAACAGTGAGAAATCTGTGTTCGTGCAACTTGTAGCAATTTAGAGAACTTTTTGACAATGATAATTGATTTTTCCAGGAAGTGGATAAAAACCATTGAAATCCTGAAACGTTACACGAACATTCTCAGAAACGTTTCGGAAATTTTAGCAGTGTAATTAGTTCGGCCAAGGGTGCAAAATAACTTGAAAGTGGTAAGTAAAGTATCAGAATGTTGAAATTAAGCATTAATTAATATACAGTTTTTGTTTTTACATTTTATTCATCTAAGCTTTAACTATAGTTTTTAATCAATGACTTCTCACAAAATATACTACATAAATTGATAAGCTATAAAAAAAAAAGTGGAATTTTTTGAATAAGGTAGATAACATTAATTTCGAACTATTATTTCGATTATTTTAAATTATAAAAATTGAAAAAAAAAATTGTACTAATTTGTTTACAAAAGTTTTGGTTAATCTGTCTTTTGCTAACACGAACAGATTTGATGGTTTTTTTTTTAAAACAGGAGCAGGTTACATGCAATTGGCCATTAGGAAACGCCTATTTTCCTAGTCCAAATCGACATTGTTTGGCCTTGAGATCTATTTATGGTTATCGCGAAGGCTAAGCTAAGCGGAATATGAAGCCTTCTGAGCTGTGTTAGAGATTCTGACAATATTAATGGAATACATGGAAGCAGAATGACTCCTCCATTAAACTTTCCCGTCAAAATTGCTGCTTCAAGAACATTTCCGGTGACCCTTTTGATAATTATACGTGTACATTTGTAAAAACCTAGGTGGATTTAAAGTATGGAGAAGAATAATTGTTTAATTAATTTTCAATTGAAGATTGTGTAGTTTCATTCCTGGTATATCAAGAAAATTTAAAATTCATTTGGAAACTTTACTGATTTGTTCTTATCAGCAAATATATCAATTGATTTCAACTTACCGGGCAACAACTGTTGGATTTAAAAGTTAATTGCGTCTGCATTAACATTTTTTTTCTGCCAGAATAGTGCGATTACAGAGGCAATCATAATTAAAAAAAAATAACTTTATTCGAGAATACACTCTCAATTTGTTCACTTTTCATTTCAACGGCAGTGCTGAAATTGTCGGGCTATTTGATGTACTGTGCATTTTGATAAAGTTCAATTTCACCGTTTCAGATACCCAGCAATTGCTTAAAAAATATTTGTGCGAATAGGTCATTTTGCTTTTGTACTCGCATGTTCATGGTCAATCGTATTATCTCACTGAAAAGGATTGTTGCCTTTCAAATCTTGCATAATCCTATGATGTGCGTGGAATGACTGCTTTTGTTGATAGGACATAGTACACTTATGCCAAATTATAATTGCACTCTTTTGCAACGTAGCAGCCATGCCACGTTTTTTCTTAAATGTCACATATTGCGTTTGGTTTGTTATGAGCATCTAATAGGGAACTTTAAAGCTAAATGTGCTGTTCGTCTACCATCTAAAAAATCTCAAGCAGCAATGTCTAACTATTTTCTGTTGTCACTGCAATTTTCTGTTGCAACCGAATCTTTGTAAGAACTAATTGTGTCTTAGAAAAAAAAGAAAGAAAAGAAATGTTTTCCGCTCAAATTTAGTATCCTACCAGAAATTATCACGAATCTTTTTGAAGAATTCAGTAATCTTCTTGGTTAAAGCCAGTTATGTATCTAGCACCTTCAGAGAAGATTAACGTATATTTAATACAATAGCTCGGCACCTTCCTGCTTTTCAAAGAATGCGTTTAAAGCATTAATGCAATCATTGCCAAAGCTAATACAGACTCTCAAGTAAGTAGCTCGAATGTAACTCGGCCGCAATTCTTTATGATCCAGATATTTTGTCGCTCAAAATTGAAGCATAACCTATCTGGACGAACCATAAACGAACTGAAATCGATACGCTTATTAAATACGTTCAGTTAATTTTGATACTGGTGGGAAAAATATTTTTCACAACGGTGAGAAATTTGTATTTCTGCAATTTGTAGCAATTCAACAAACGTTTTGACAAAGATAGTTGATTTTCTCAGGAAGTGAATAAAAACCTGTAAAATTCAGAAATGTTACATGGAAGTAATAAGCGACGCTCCTGAGTTTTTTTTTATTATAGTGTTTTTAGCAGTAAGTCAAACGATGCTAGAATTGTACCGATTAATTAACTTACGACGCCATCTATTAGGAATTTTTAGAACTAAACAATTAATACACACCGTTATTGTATAATTAATTTTTAATTTGCAATAAAAAATTATAGAAACTGTCCTATCTTTTAAGTTGGACCAAATTACACATAGGTATGAAATTTCATCTAAATCGGTTGAGTAGTTTCGGAGATTACCCCGAACAAACATCGTGACACGATATATATATATGTGTATATATATATATATATATATATATATATATATATATATATATATATATATATATATATATATATATATATATATGCGTGTGTGTGTTATATATATATATATATATATATGCGTGTGTGTGTTATATATATATATATATATATATATGTGTGTGGTGTGCATACAATGTTGCTTATTTCCCATAAGAGTTGATAAGAGGCAGCTTTATCAACCCTAATGCATTAGAATTTCAGTAAAAAATTGAATGATCTATCAGTTACTATTACTTCCAAGTTTTTAATAATAATAACGTGTAAATAATACGTCTCGGCCAAAAGTGGATAAAAAATAAGAATTTTGAAATACGATTCTTGAAATAGATTGATTGATTTTTGAAATAAAATTTTGAATTTTGATTCTTTAAATGAGAATTTTGAAGGTAAGGAATAATGAACGTGCATTCTGAGGACTTAAATAATATTTTTTATTGTTCTTGATCCCTTATTTAGGAAGTCAAAGCACGAGCTTCTTTCTGTTCTTAGAAGTCGCTTATCTACTATGTATCTATTTTTTGACCCACCGTAAAAAAGAACATTTTTTTGTTTTGTTTTGATGAATGTTTTGGGTTAGATGTTTTTTTTTCCCTTTATTTTTAAATTTTAAAAAGTTAAATGTTCATTAATATGGTCATTGGCATCATTTTCATCACCAAGGGTACACATAAGTCAGTGTCTCTCATTTTCCATGGCCATTGTCTCTCATTATTTAGTTGGATGTAAACCAGTGAAATCAAAGACATAGGCATTAAAAAAATTTCTAGTAGGGGAATGTGGGGCAAAGTAAAATGTTTAAGATGACTGATCTTTTTCAAAATTATCAAATCAGAAATTGATTTTGAAAATTACAGCACATAAAGAAAGAATATTTTTTTATGATAAAACTTGCGTCGAAACAGTATTTTTTATTTTTGGCAGCAAATTTGAATTTTTTTAAAAAAAGGAAAAAATTTTCACTTATTTTTTTCATGGGGCAGAATGAAAAATAAAATTTTTTTCTAATGAAATATTTTTTATTCGATTGTAAACCATATTTTTTACAATTAGTAAATGAGTACTGATCGAAAGAATTAGTAAATGAAAGGTTGAATGAATAATAAAATGAATAAATCAATTAATATATGAAGAAAAATAAATAAACGAGTAAAAGAATGTATAAATAAGAAAATAAGTGAATGAATAAATAAATATAAGTGAATTACTAACTGAAGGGTCGTAAATGAGTTTACTAAAAAATGAAAACGTAAGTTTGTGATTTATATTATATGATTGAGTGAGCAAATGAAACAAACTGTTTCACTTTGCCCCATCCACTTTGCCCCGTATGTACTTCACTAGTTGTACAATTTATTTAAAATTCAAGTATTAATATTTAAAATGTTAATAACAATGACTTAATCACATTTTATAGTAAAAAAAAATAATTTGTGACTTTCAGCAAAATATCACAATACGAGTATCATTTTCGCCTGCATCACAAAATGCTTTAATCTTCGACGGTATTTTTCTCCTGATTGGAATAGACTACATATGTTACTACTATATAGTTAAAATAATACCAGATAGATGGAGCTAAAAGCAGAGAAAATATTTCACCTTTTCACTATGCCCCATGTTTCCCTACAAATACTTTCAACTAACTACTCCACAATACAGAATATTATATAATGTAAATGCGCAGTATTTATCAAAATATGGAAAAATAATAAAAAAGTCATAGAAGTAACAAAGTCACAAATTATTAGCAAGAGTTTATCCAGAACATGGGGGTTTTTTTTCAGAAAATAATGATGAAAAATGTCCATGCACTTCCCACAAATTTTCCATTTATGAAATAATATCTTCATATAATATCTTCATACGCTTACAAAGATATGGAAAGAAAAAATGTCCTTTCCATATCTTTGCAAGCATTTCTGGTTACATTTATGAATGTACCGAAATAAGCATTTCACAACAAAAATAAGTTTACTAAAGTACGTTTCGCTACATCCGATGATAAATTAATGTTTTTTTTTTCTTTATTGTTAAAACTATTTTTAATGTCTCCAGTTACTAACTGACCAGACCCTTACAAGGAAAGGCTCTTAGTCCAAATTTTGTTAACTTCAGATTAGAAAAAAAAATACTTGCTTAAAACACTATTATATTCATGTCATTAACATTAAAAAAACAGTTTAAAAGAGTTATGATTACAGTGTGTTTTTATGATGTCATGATCAATTAAATTAACAGTAAGTTTCAAAATTAGGTATAATATTTTATCTTCGTGTTGATAATTCACTTAAAGCAAAGTTGATGATTTTTTTAAAAGCCTTGCACCAATGTCATGCACCAATATTTTCAATAAACGTATTGATTATAAATATTTTCTGTCGATAGGGAATGACTAGTGTTATTTTTAAAAAACAACAGTTGTCGCCATTATTTATTTTATTTATGAACTGTGTAGTCACGCCGTAACAACATCTGAAAAATAATGCTTCAGGGTTTGATTACAACAATCTTATCGTGGTCAATCCTTAAAAAACTTTGCGTAGATCACATAATGTGTTATTCTAGTTTTCTGGATAGAATAGGTATCCTGCCTGCTTGTAAAATTGACAGGCACTGCCTTTGTTTATAAATAAACAAGGCTGTCCTAATCATAACCATAATCGATTACGTTTCGTCGTATTCGACTTCGAGTCTGGTTTTAAAGTAAATATGAAAATGAAAAAAATAATCTCAGTAATGCATAAAAACTCTTATACCTTATTATAGTTTCAAGGCTTTTTTTTTTTTTTTTTTTTTTGTCTTTGTTTATAAATAAACAAGGCTGTCCTAATCATAACAATAATCGATTACGTTTCATCGTATTCGACTTCGAGTCTGGTTTTAAAGTAAATATGAAAATGAAAAAAATAATCTCAGTAATGCATAAAAACTCTTATACTTTATTATAGTTTCAAGGCTTTTTTTTTTTTTTTTTTTGTAAAATTGATTAAAAATTTCAAACATAATAATCGAGTTTCAAATACCCTTGCCTTTCCAAAAAAAATACAAAAATTAGTAAAATATTGATGCCTCAATTGCCAAATCGGTTAACTCCACTTTAAAAAAAAATCCTCATATCTGCTTTAAGAGTGCTTTATTGTTGCTTGGCATGTGAATATTGAAGTTTTGGTTCAGTACATTTCTGACCATGGTGATGGCAGAAAATGTAACACGAGGGCCTATTCACACCTATGGATAACACTATCTTCTTCATCACTTTTCTCGACTTTTTGTGTTATGGAGTTAATCGATTCGGCTAGTAAAGCATCCATATCTAAAAAACCTTGTTAAAACTTTTGAATTTCTTCAAAAAAAAGGCGTTTTCCTTCTTCATGGTGAAATTTTGAATTTATCGATGAAGATCGATTACTTCAAAATTTATTAGTTAATCGATCGAAAAAATTTATTAGTTAATAGATCTTTATGAAGATCGATTGACTCCACTTTAAAAAAAAATTCTCATTTCTGCTTTATCGCCTCCTCAAAACAATCCTCATTTCTGCAATCGAAAATTTATTAGTTAATCGATCTTTATGAAGATTGAGTAACTCCACTTAAAAAAAAAAAAAAAAAAAAAATGCTCATTTCTGCTTTAATAGTGCTAAATCAATGCTTAGCATGTGAATTTATGTTAAAGTTTTGGTTCAGTACATTTCTGGTATTATGATGGCAGAAGATGTAACACGAGGGCCCATTCACTCCTATGGATAACACTATCTTCTTCATCACTTTTCTCGACTTTTTGTTTTATGGAGTTAATCGATTCGGCAAGTGAAGCATCCATATCTGAAAAGCCATGTTAAAACTTTTGAATTTCTTCAAAAAAAAAAGGCGTTTTCCTTCTTCATGGTAAAATTTTGAAGTTCCATTCTTTGAAACATGTGATCTAATATGTAATTCTGTTTCGCCATCTGTCTCACTCAGACTTCGGTTTATTGACAGCATTGATGTCGTCTGTCAAAATATCAGCTGTTGGAATATTTTTGCCGCCTTTGTGAATTCTTCAAAGTAATCTCAGTTAGAATTCCACATTTTACTGCTTCTTCCGTCAAAGTTTTCCGTCATGCTTCTGACTGTTTCAACATTAATTTCCGTGCCAGCAGTTAATCCATCGTACACAAAGCTATTCTTCATCGTCATAAGAAATGTCAGAAACTGAAGAATTTCTGAACATCATTTGTCCCAAAAGAGCGCACAAATTAAAATATTTTTAAATAATTGTTGTATTAATTTATCAGATTTATAGTTTTTAATTATACGCATAACCCCAAAGTAGACTCGACAGTTTATAAAGTACCCCCAAATAGATAAATATGTAATAAAATGAAATAAATTAAATAATGGGCACATGCAATTCATCGTCATAAGAAATGTCAGAAACTGAAGAATTTCTGAACATCATTTGTCCCAAAAGAGCGCACAAATTAAAATATTTTTAAATAATTGTTGTGTTAATTTATCAGATTTATAGTTTTTAATTATACGCATAACCCCAAAGTAGGCTCGACAGTTTATAAAGTATCCCCAAACAAATAAATAAGTAATAAAATGAAATAAATTAAATTATGGGCACATGCAATTGCACAACTAATGAAGCTAGCAATATGTGCATGGAGACTTACGGAAAAAGATTAAATCAAAAACCTAATCTGCTCTTTCTACATGGAATCCGATTATAAATGTATATTTTTTAAAATGTTTATTGCAATGTTTCCTCTTTATTTTCCTGTGATCAAAATACTTATTTTTAACTAAACAGTAACATTCTTCCAGAACTCAAAATAATTTGCCGAGTTTTCTTTTCTTTCTTTTTTTTACATCTTTAAAGTGATTTAAATAACTCAGTCACTTTAGAACAACATGCACCAAATGTAGCACACAAGTTTCAATTCAGAAACTATATTTTAAACATGGCTTAAATTTTATTTTTGCAAGCAAATGTATAAGGTAGACCGGGGCACGTTAATGCGGAGTTTTTTCAATGAATTTTCTAATTGTTATGTTTTAACTTACAAAAATTTTGAGATTCCGGTGTTATGAAACAGTTAATGGAGTCAAAATTGGTATACAGTCGGATCCCGCTACAACGCGATCCGACTTACGTGAAATGCCTATAACGCGAGTTTTTCATGAGTAATGATTTTTTTTAGTGCGGACAGAAATTACTCTCCTGCAACATGAAATTTTTCGGAAAAGAGCAGCGGAGAGTTAGAATGGGCTTCGTTGACACTAAATATTGGTTTTGTAAATGAACTTTCATCCCTTTAGCATCACTGAAAGTGGAAGCTCGCTCACTGTGTATTAGTCTGAACAACGCTTTACTTTAGTTTATACAAATAACCGCTCCGATTCTTAACTTTTTTTTTTCATTTTACATATGAACGTTGATAAAATACATTCTGATAACATTCTGATCACGCTGCAAAAACCTTCCTCATTTTTTAAATTATAAATATATTTACTATATCTATACTGTTAAGTGCTATAATAATGCTGCAGTGTACATACTGTAAGTACCATACTGCTTTATTTTACGTTTCTCTCCCCCATTAATCATTGATTTTGTGCTAAATTACAGAATTTTATGTCAAATAATAACGCTTTTTCTAAAATACAGAAAAAGTCGGTTCTTTGTAAAAGATACTGCAATATATAGTTAATAAACGGTTTGAAACAATACGAAGGGTGTTCACAAACGTTTGAAACAATTGGGTATGCTTATAAAACATTACTAAACATACCTTGTTGCACAACACGAAATTCCGACTTACGCGAGGTGTCTTGGAACGCATTCCTCGCGTAAGTCGGGACTCGACTGTATTCAGTTATTTCACAGTTTGTGCTTTTAACCGTTAAAAAACATTATTTTTGAGTCCAAGTCGGTTGCATAAACTTGCCTCGGACACCGGGCACGTTTACGCATATTTATTTTGGCACCAAAAGTGGTTTTGTTAGTGTTTTGAACATAATGTCTTACCATCGTTAAAATAAAGCAAATTTATTACAGACTGAACAGTGCATAAAGTTGAAGCTGAAGAGGCATGAAGACAGCACTACAGGAGTGTATGCTATAAGATACGAATGTGTAACTTAATAAAAAATTAGATGGTAATTTTCTAAACTAAATAGCCGGAAAGAGTTTGATACAGTTTGGGGCGAAAAAAGTGTCAGGGGCACGTTTAAGTAAGATACAGTAAGAACGTGCGTGAAAGTGCTCCGACATCAACGCGTAAACTTGTCCCGTCGCCAAGTTTTGATTTATTTTTAACGTGCAAAAACATTTAACAACATTACAGTTTATAGAAATATAATTCTCAAAAAGGGTAAAATTCTGCTAATTTTTATATATTTGTTTATTCTTAACTTAGTATTATTTATTCACAATAAGCTTCAAAACGTACAACCCAAAATTTACTCAACTTGGTAAAAAACAGATTATCCTTTTCGCATGCTAGACCGAAGCTCGACTGATGCTCAAAAACTTGTGAGAATATTTGTTAGTGAGCAGCATGAATCTGTTATGACTGTTGGCCATCCAGTTCTAATTCGTTTTGAAAAAAAAGGCACTGCGCAAACGTGCCCCGGTCTTGATATGTGTCACATATTTGTGAAATAGTTCCATTTTTCTCTTAACGCCTGGTCAGAAAATTGTAAAAATATCTAAAAAGCTGCCTTTATTTTCTACCATCTTAGGAAATACTTTCGGAAATGCGTCAAGATCGTCGCTGCATACAAAACATACACTTATCCGTAAAACAATGTTTGGAATGACAAAATGTACGGCTGCTTCATAACATTACACAATTATTTATTATTTCTTTATTGCACAAACGTACGTACATTAATCATTTCTCACGAAAAGGTTTCTTGAGACACAAACTAAAAGCTGAGAATAATTTGTAAAAAATTTGCTGAAATGCACAAAATTTATCTTGTTGACAAATGATGAAAAATTTCTTGAAACTATGTTCAAAAAGTCCGCGACTGCATGCTGTTGGCTGTAGTTTAGCCATATAGAAGCACCCTGCTGTCAATGTTTCTCTCGGGAAAAGGATTAGTTAGAACAAACTCTTGTCGGAACAAAGTAAAATGTTCTAATTCACAGGCTTCTTGCTCTTCATCTCTTGTGACTTATTATTATTTTTTTAAAGCTTTTGCTTGTATATACTCTTCATTTCATTGACCTTCTCATTAACTTGTTTGATTTTTTTTACCCTTCGAGTTTCTCTCGAGGTCTAACTTTTAAGGATCATATTTTATAGGGCAATGAGCTCATTTTAATGTCTCTTGGGTAGCTTAAATTTTTCTTTTGAGATGTTTTTAATGTATTTAAAGCAGTTATTTGTTCTTTTTCATTCACAAATTCTTTTGCCATACTAAATATTTGTAGTAAAATATTACCGTGCGTATTTTCAAAAACAAAAACCAGTTTTAACTGTTATTTAATCATTTGTGTTCATTAAAATCCATTTCAGTAGGTTGTTTTCAGAATTTTTGCAGCACCATTTTTCCTACCCATTTCATAACCCAAATCGAGTGGTTTTATGCAAATGTCTAATGCAAAGAAAAACTCATGATCGATTTTTCTATCATTTTATTGAATATAAAAATTGAAATTACTTTTTAGAATATATAATAAATATGAAAATAAAACTTTGCCCTGATTTTTTGTGATCTTAAAAAACAATAACATTTAGGTTTTAAATCAAATAAAGAAAATTACTCAGAGCCAACCACTTTTGAGTTCCATTTTCGTTTTCTCCCCATGTCTGGATGATAAGTAATTTTCCCTCTCTTGTGACATCCCGTATCACTTTTCCCTTTTACCTAACCTGAACTTTTTCAATTGTTCTGGCCTTTAGTGCTTAAAATGTCTATTTATAGTTACCAATCAATTCTGATGATTTTGCGATTTTATTCAATTTTTTCTTCCGTCTTTTCGAAAGATTCTGACAAACCCTTTTTCAAAAAATAATTCTATAAAAATCGTTCAAGGAACCATTAGAGGAGATATATTTCACCAAAATCTTCGAGAAAAGGATTGAATTGCGCATGCATTTCAGTTCCTAGAAAATAAGATTTTTTTGTTCAATCCTAAAGGCATAAGTTAAATGCTATTTTAGGGATAATTTGGGAATCTGGTATTGGATGCATTTTTCTTTCTTTTCCGACTTCGAAAAATAGTTATTTTGAAACGAAAGAGCTTTTTCTTTTCCGGATGGCAACTGACATATGCATAAATTTGCCATACTTCTTTGCTTCAAAAATCTATAAAGTAGTCTGAAGGCCAAAATAGTCCTATATTTATTTGTTTCGATGCTATTTTGACTGGCAGGATTCAATGCAAACTTTTCCATACTTATTTATATATTTATTGTTTAAAGGAATTGTTTCCCAATTTGCCCTTCGCTGTCTGGACTTTTTCCGATGCTTTTATCAAATTAAACTCTGTAAAAGCATTACAATTAATGTCGCAGTCAACTTATGAATTATTTATGCTCTTTTTTGAAGCGTTCTTGACAAATAGTGAAACATCAAAAACTTTACGCTATGTATCTTTAAAAATTACTATTGCACCATTTTCTCAATTCAGGTCCGTTGGATGTCAACAAAAAAACTTAAAACAAGTAGTTAAACAAAAAATAATTAAGTTGAAAATATTGTGAATTAAAATATCTTCAGAACTCGACTAAATACGAAAGATGATTTCTTTAAAACAATTGAAAGATTGACAATGGTCATTTGTTTTAAATCCTAAAAGTTTTATACTGTCACCTGAAAGTCGCTCTGACTTTTAGGTGAGTCCATCTTTTGTCATTGAATACAATATCAAATACAATTTCAAATTGTTAAGACAGCCGTCGTTGAATTAGAAATTCTCTGTTCGTGCTATTGAATATTTTTTATATGATGTAAACTTCTTCTTGTAAATAAAGCATAGGATTTCATTCCGTTACTGTGAAAGAGTTTTATTGACATAAGAAAAAAAAGGCGGGGAGATCGCAAACTGTTTCGAAAAAAATAATTTTAAGAAATTATAGCTCGTGAAAAATGTCGTAATTTTCTGTTTGAATAAAGAATAAGAAAATGCTCAGTTTTAATGAATCCAGCCCTTACTTCTTTTTAAGCAATGCTTTATCAAACGACTGCAGTCAATTTCTTTCTTTCTTTTTTTTTTAATTTTTATTTTTGCTAAGCTTGTTTGTTACGAAATTTTTAACAGAATAGAGCTTATTTGAATTGTTATCAATAGGGAGGTGAAGAGCCTAATGTACCTCACGTGACATTTTCTCAAATGTGTAGGTTGAAAGGTGGAAGGTAAAATCAAAAGGAATAAAAGTTTTTTTTTGAGCAATCACGATTGCTTATTGTTCTCATTTGACCGTTGTTGATGTTCCGTGCCTTTTTCAGCTTGGACGAGAAGCCTCTGCAGCACCACCGCCCACCGTCCTCTGCAGACGGCGCGGCTGTTCCGGTCCTGAGCTATCCGCTTCTCCTGGTTGGAGGCGTCCATGTCCTACACACACGCACGCTCACACACACATACACACACGCCTACGTGCATACACACAGGTCTACGCACACACACAAGCCTACACACTTACACACACAACTATGCACACGTAACCGCCCAAGAGGAGAGGCAGGCTTGGGGGAGGGGGACGACAGGAGCTGTTTCTAGAAATAATAACTTCAATGAGTAGGGTCCTGTCTCAGTTCGTGATTGCAAAAAACATAATTTGAATTCAAAATTTCAAAATTCATTTTTTTTTTTTTTTTTGAGCAATTACTATTGCTTATTGTTCTCACTCGGCCGTCTTTGATGTTCCGTTCCTTTTTCAACTTGAACCAGAAGCCTCTGCAGCAACACCGTCCGCCGGCGCCGTCCTCTGCAGGCGCGGCTGTTCTGGTCCCGAGCACTGTCCCCCAGGTCCCGCTTCTCCTGGTCGGTGGCGTCCTTGTCCTACACACACGCACGCTCGCACACTCACACACGCCTTCACACACATACACACACGCCTACGAGCATATACACAGGTCTACGCACACACACAACTATACACACGTGAACGCCCAGGAGGAAGGGCAGGTTTGGCGGGACAGGAGAGGTTTCTAGAAACAATAACTCTATTGGACAGGTTCCTGTCCCATCTCGTGATTGCGAAACACATAATATGAATTCAAAATTTCAGAATTCAAATTAAGTTTTATTATTATTATTATTATTATTATTTTATTATTATTTTGTTTTGGTCCCTCCAACTAATAATCAGCTTTTAACGAATTGCAATATAGTGGAATGCAAATTTTAGTAAATGTGCATCACTATATTAAGCAGCGGGTTTTTAAGCAACGGAAAAAAACTTTAAAGCGGGGAAATAACTTCTATCGACATATATATGAGTTCGAAAATGCGATGCTCTAAAATAAATATCTTGTAACAAAATATGAGAAGTAAAATAAACGCTTTCTTTGCATTTTGTCATTTTGAAAAATTGAGCGCTTTTGTCAGCTTCAGAAAAATTGTAAAATATCTGGGAAAGGTGCTATTCCGTAAGCCTCATTGACTTCGCTAAGTCCAGTAGAGTATCAAGAAAATTATTTCTCCCTTCACCTACCTCAATAAAAAGGTAAATATTTTTTCACCTTCCCTTAAAAAATGAAGTAGTTTCTACATTTGTCTGCACAACCTATTCACTTGCTTTTAATAAAAACTTTTAAGTTTCGTTCATTTTTTGTTAGAAAAAATTGAACATGTAGGGGAAAAGGGGACATATGTGAACAATTCTTTTGATTTCTTTATTTTTCAAAAAAACATTATCAGTTTCTCGACGCAGAAGTGTCCCCATGATTGAATAAACTTTTCTTTGTATCATGGATTTTTTGGGGATTTTTAAAATATATATATTTTTTATTTTATGGGGTATTTTTAAAAAACGTCTTCAGTTGTTCACTTGTGCCCCTATAGGGGGCTCATGTGAACAATCCTGGGGGCACATATGAACACGGGTAACAAATACGTTGAAGGGTTTGTAACCTATACTACGTCAGTTTCAGTTGTACAGTAATTGTCCCACTAAGAAAATATTTTTTTCTTGAATATATAACTGCTCACTGTCAAATTCTAAAGTCTCCTAGCCTGTTCTAATCACTGAATAGACTAGAAAAAAAACTTGTATGACTACATAATACAAAGAAGTTTTTATTATGTTAAAGTGAATTCCAGCGGTAACGGAAGGACGGTTTTTTACAAAAACAATCGATGAATTTCTGTCTGTCAGCATATCAAAATACATATTTTTTCAAAAACTAATGCATAGACTTTTATACACATTATAGTAAGTTGCTAAAAAAAAGCCAAATCCAAGAATTTTTCGATGGTAATTTTTTTTTTAAATCAAAGTTAAAAAACGGTTACAGAAGGACATTTTAGTGACATGAATTTTTGCGCTATCATGTTTTCCCCAAAAGCTCAGCTAAAAACTATAAAAGGGAAAATTGTATAAAAATTAGAACACAGACGAGAGGGTTCAATCATTGCAATTCCACCTCTAGTTTTAAAAAATAATCATTTTAAGCATATAAATTACGTATTTGTTAAGGGTAACGGAAGGACAAAAATTCCAAAGCAATTAAACTTGGTAAATTTCAATTAAAAAACATTTATGCAGCTAATACAGCAGTCTGAAATAATATCTAATGCCTGAGCCATCTGTTACAATTTCGAATTCTTTAAATACTTACTAATTTTATCAGAATCCATAGAACATTTATCTTCTTTCTCAGGAAATACAAAGATCATTCCCACATTATTATGCATTCTCAAACAAGCTATTTCTATTCCTTTATCTTCTATATGAAGTATCTGTCCCAATATTGTTTTTTGTTAATTTCTTTCCCAACTAACAAAGCTTGTTCAAATATTAATGAATCATTTGGCATATTCTTTATGATTTTGTGTTTTTGATTCAGCTGTATCTTTAATTTTAACATTATTTATAACTGTCCTCATTCTGTTGACTTTAAAGTGAAATCTCCTCCGATTTGTTAGAATAGATTTGTTGAAGTACTTACTACATTCAATAACATAACTTGTTATAGGGTTCAAATAGTGCTTATTTTGTGTGTCAGGATGAGAATGGATATGATTCTATCTTTGTGAAAGTTGATTTCTGAATTTATTGATCTCTTTGTAGTACGTTTAACAGTTAAACCAGTGCTCTCAACAGTCCTTTCCTGTGACTTGTGGCGGCTAATCTGAAAGCAGTTTCAATATTATATTGTTCCAATATAAATTTCAAGTTTGTAAGCAAATGTTTCTGCTTGAATGGCTTGTCATATCACAAACATGTCGTACCAAAATGATTTTCTCATGCTTAGGAATTTTTAAGAGTAGTTTTCATGATTTTCATTAGATACAATAGAAGAAATAAAATCACAAACTTTTTTTAAAAATTCAAATAAAAGTTTAATTTTTAAATAAAAGCACTTATAATTTTTGTTCAAATGTTACTTACATATGTTTTAAATGTGACTACTAACTTTAAACAATAGTTTTTTTTCTACTAGCATTCTTAAATATTACCTTGTATCAGCTTATGGATAAATGTCCTTCCGTTACCAATTAAAAACCATATAAGTTAAATATATATTAAAATTTTAACTATGTCCCCTTGACAAGGGATAAAATTCTGCTTTGCATAAAAAAAACATTAGTTTCTATACACCATAGGTTTTTGGTGAACTAATTGAGATGTAGTATTTTGGTAACGGAAGGACATCAAATTGTCATCTCAGTAATGGACCTATTTCATGGTTGAAATAAAAGAAATTTGAAATTACTTACCAAGAAGTTTAACTAGACAATCAAAACATAAAAGTTAACCTAAATATTATTTGATGATGATAAGTTAATTTAAATTACAGTATGTAACAAAACAGATTTTTTTGCTCTGTAAAACTATAAAGAGGACTTGATTTTGCACTTGATTTTCTGAAAGTCATCAAACTATTTGGAAACGAGCTGATGTGTGCATCACATGACTTCTTTTTACTCCAATTTAATGTCATTTTCTCATTACTGGCAGTTTTAATATGATTCAATAGTTTACTCTCTAAATATCACCAACAGTGGCCAAATTGAAACCAGATTATTTAAAAAAAAAAAATCGCCGAATTTGTCGCCAAGTTGGCGACAAAACTTGGAGACCAAAAGACTGGCGATATATCGCCAAGTGTCCGCCAAATTATAACACCACGTGAGTTTACATCGAAATTAAAAATGATTTCCCCCCAAAAAGGGGCAAAAGACCCCCTTTGAAGTATACGAATGCAACCAAAAAGGAAAGTGCACAATTAGACCCCACTTGGAGTTTATGTACCAAATTTCAACTTTCTGGGACATTCCGTTCTTGAGTTATGCGACATACATACACACATACGCACATCCATACGTACATACAGACGTCACGAGAAAACTCGTTGTAATTAACTCGGGAATCGTCAAAATGGATATTTCGGGTGTCTGTACGTTCCTAGGCACATATCCTCGTGTGGTCGGGTTGAAAAAGAAACTTAACATTCATTTGGGGGCGAGCAAAATGGAAATTGAGGCCGATTTTTGGGTGAAAATTTTTTTGCGAATACAATACTTCCTTTTTTGTAAAAGGAAGTAAAAACAGGTTAAGATTCAAGAAATTCATTTATTTCTGAAGAGCATGGTATATAACAAGTGGCAGAATATTAATTTTTAAAATTCAAGTGTCATGTTACCTTTTTTTACTTCCTTTTACAAAAAAGGAAGTAATGTATTCGCCCCCCCCCCCCCCCAACAACTCCTCTGCCTACTGATAGCTCTCTATTGAAAGAAATAGACTTGCTCAAGGCCATAGCTCTTCTTCTCAGAGGCGAAGTCCCTTTTTCGGGTCCCTAATCAGGATTGTCAGGGGATAAAAGGTTTTCAAAAACGTAGATAATTTACTACGTTTTTAGTAAATTATTTAGTTTCCGGGCATTGTTGTCATAAATGAAGAGTAAAAGCTGTAAATAAAACGTTAAAGTAAGATTGCCAACGTGTGAGCTAATCAGGGTTGCTAGAGGCTAAAAGATGCCCAAAAAATGAGTACAGTAGACCCTCGTTTTACGCGATTTCAATTATACGCGGTGTTGGAACTGAAAATAAAGAATTTGAATAATTGAATATTCTCAATGTTTTGTGTTCATATTTAATTACTAACGTTGTTTATATAATGTTTATGCAAATTAACCTTGTTCTATTTTTCTAATGGCTTTACTTTTGGTGTGGCAACAGTGTTGTCTAATGTATAAAACTGCCAGTGTTGTGGTAGGGCCGTGGTAGCCTGATCGGTAAGGCATTGGACTCGGGGCCGGAGGGTCTCGGGTTCGATCCTCGCTGGTCGAAGACCCACCGTCGTCATTAAAGGGGACTGGGCGACGTTAAATATGCTCGTGGTCTCAATGTCCTCCTAGTGAAACGATACCTCTGGGGGTGCTAGCACCAGGTAGCTATTAGCTCTTGGACTAGTTCTAAATTCTCATTAACTGTTCGATCCGGTGATGGTGCTGCCATCTATCGGTATATAAAATAATGGAGGCAAGGCACTTAGTATGCAGTCCTCGACATAAATACAGTTGAAGTCAGTTGTGACTCTAAATAGGAAATAGTGTTGTGGTAGTCAGTACTTGTTTTTTCATTTTCTTCACGCGTGTGTAAACTAACCATGCTTTTAATTTGTTTTTAATAAATAGTTTTGTTAAAGTTTAGCGTTGTCTCTCGAGTTTAAATTCAGTAAAATAATGAAGTAAGAATCTAGGACATTGAATCAAATGTCCCGTACCTGCAACAAGTTAAATATGTTTAGAGTTAACACGCGGTTTAAAATTTGACACTTTATTTTAAGTGGATGCGGAAATGCAAACAGATAACATTTTCTTCTCTTTCAAAATCCAAACCCCAAAAGATTGCAGATTACATGTAATAAACTGCATTTTGGCGTGCTAATAACCGAACTTGGGCCCCTGGAGACATTTTATGCTATTGGTTCCAGATCTCCTTTCCAGAAGTAAAGTTATCTAACTCACACAGTTCAGAACTCACTGGAACAAGAGCTTTTAGGAGTGACAAAGAAGGGCAAAACCAACTAGAATACCAACATCGGTGACACACAGCCAAAACCGTTCGTATTGAACATTTTAAGATATTCCTAGACAATAGAAATGATCTTTCCGATTTGTGAGTGAAGGAAGATTCTATAATGGAAATGATGCAAGTGATCATGGATGCGTTAATGCTCTGAAAAGAATTACAGAGAAAAATTCTTAAAAGACTATCATAGCCAGAATTTCTTTTAAACAGAACATGAAATTAGTTTGTTTTCTTCATACATGTTGTGCATAAAAATCGATATAAGTATACATTAAACTTGTTATACTATGCAATTAGTCATCACTAGAATGAAGTATTTTTTTATCTATTTAACCTAAACCCTATTTTTACACTACTATTAGGTCTCAATTTACGCGGTTTCGATTTACCCTTCATTTCGGTGGAACGTAACCCCTGCGTAAAACGAGGGTCTACTGTAATTCACTCTCATCGAGTTTCCACATAAGGTAGGTAAAAACATTACAAAGCCAATGGGGTTGCCCAAGCAAAAGTGGTCCAGTCATAGGGTTGCCGTTGTTTGAAGTTTCAATATTGATACTTCGAATAGCAACTACCCTGTGATTGGACCACTTTTGCTTGAACAACCCTATACCATCTGTTTTGCACATTAAACAGAAATGACATAAGTCCGGGACTTTTGTCCTTTCAGCATGAAACGAAAATTTGGCCCTTAAAGAAATTCCCTTGTTGTACAACGATTCACTTCCCTTCTATGCTAGTTAAATGCTCTACATGCAAATATGGTAAAATCACAGCTAACTGAATTTTAAAAAAAAATGCGACACATGCCCTTTCTGAAATAATCAATTAATTTATGGACAGTCGCTTGCACCACATTTGCTCTAAATGGAGTTGTATTATTCATAAAACTAGTTTTCAAATGATTTGTCATTTATTGCATACCTTATTTTAATTTGATCTATTGCCAGCATTCAGACATTTTTGTTTGAGAAAACAGGTTTACCTTAACAAAATCTGCAAAGCAAACTGAAGAAGGAAACAAAAATATCGAAGTATTGAATTGCCACCGAGCATTAAATGAGTAATATTGATTAGAATTTGTTGTTGTTCAGATCATAGTTAATGTTGATAATTTAACATATTTTGAAGTTCTGAAGAAGTTTTCTGAAGTTGTAATTGGAAATGTCTCTTAGAGCTTTAAGTTGAACTAAATTTGACAAGCTCATAACAGTCACAAGTAAAAATTAAATTATTTGCTGTCAAAAAAGATATGTTCAAGCAAATAAAGTACAATACTAGCACATAATTTTTTTTAAAAAAATGGTGCTTGATTATTTTTAATTAAAAAAACCCGACACTTTTCTAATTTCAAATGTCTTTATTATACATAAAAGTAGATATGCAAAATTGCAGTATAAAAATAGATTGGACTATATGCTATAAAAAGTAATTGCACATATACAAAAATAGCAAGAAAAAAAATCCCATTTTCCAGTGATGATTTAACGAAGTATAGAATGTAGAAGAGGAAATTTACTAATGATTTGTTCATGAATTATGTTCGGTAAAACTAACTAAACAATCAAATATTAAAAAGTTTCTTGAAAAATTATAAAAGATATTATTTCATTGCTGAACATTATAAATATGATTGTTATTTAAAGAATTTATTTTTAATGACTGGACCTCCTACTGATATGGTTAAAGCAGAAAATTAGGATCACAATACTTGGAATGATTCAATGGTTTTACACTAACAATCTGTAATACATAGAAAATACAAAACATGCTGTTATAGCCTTTTTTTTTTTTCGATGCTAGATGATGCAGTTAAATATCATTATTCTACTAGCCACATGAAAGTATGACAGAAGCAATGAAAAGGAAGAATGCATAAATGCGAGAAAACAGTCAGCATGCATTTGATTATCTTTGTATTAAATTTTCAGGTCAAAAATTTCTTGTCAGAAATCTTTCTATTTTGATAAACTTTTTTCTCATTCGTATAAACAGAGTCCTTCTGATTATAGATTGTTGGAAAGAAAACCTATGCACTAGAAATGTGTGACTTTCAAAATGTTTAGAGGGACAGCAAAGAATCTTAAAAGATAGATAATTGAAGGGCCACGGGGAAGAATGAGCATAGTCCACCATGCTCAAATTTCCCTCATTACGTTTGTAAGCTTGAAATCTCAAATCGTTTCCAAGTTAGCTTCATTCTTGCTTGTTAAAACTCACTCACTATGATGATTCTTGCCTGAATAATATTTCTCTTGAATACTGTCTGTAATAATCTAAGTGTTCCCATAGATTAACCAGAGATATTCAGAAAAATGGACTTTGATCGCTCTTTCCCCGTAGCCGTTCAATTAATTAACATCTTGTGGTGCTCTTGTACAAGATAAGGTTTTAAAAGAAAAAAAAAATCCCAATTACAATAAGTTAAAAAAAATTTTACATTGAAAATCACAAGGATATTGCAGCTTTTTTAAACTGCATAAGCAGTTAACAAACTTTATACAAAGAAATAATGACATTAAGATGAAGTGAATTTTTGAAATATGATTTAAACTATTATTGAAAAGCAAAAATTGAACTGCAAGTTAGGTTCCACGTTTTAATACGCTATACAGTCATCAGGATTTTCCTTTATGCAGTTTTTATGGCACAAAACTTAACAAGAGTTTTCACTAGTCAAGAGAGAGTCATATTTTAAATAAATTTTTACAAGATTGGATTTGATAATTAAACAAAATAAAAGTGGCATCAAATGCAACTTTGATCAAAAACTCATTGTACTGAACAAGCTAACAGTAACAAATCCAAGTAAATGAATGAAAACAAGGGAAACAACTCCTTCCACACACACACAAAATGCAAAACTACAGCTTTATAAAATTAGTCCTAACGATTTTAGAAGCCAGGGTGGTAGGCTCCTCTTTTAGTGTCGTAACACAGTAAAATCTCACAGCTGCCAGCTTTTAATCCCGCAGGTAACTTTTCAAGGAAAGTGACACACAAGCGAAAAGAAGGAGCAATAAGTTTTAAAAGTCACTCCCATGTTTTGAGGCGACATCTTTCAACAAAAATTAATTATACATTACAAACTTAATAACGTTTTTTCTAAATTTACTAATAGCTGTAGTCTAGACACCTTGTATAAGCAAAAAAAATTTTTTTTTGTCTTTTGTAGCTAAGCTGCCAATTAGGGATGCGCTGCTTCACTTTTCCAGTTGTACTATAATTTGATGTATACACACACCATAAGGACCCATTTATAGAGTAGGCAACCATTCACAACACAATAACACATTCACACAAAGAAAGGACAAGGACAGAAGAGAGAAAGTACATCCATGCACGAGAGCCAGGATTCGAATCCGGGACCTCTTCATTGCAGTCAGACTCCTCTGACAACTAGACAAGGGGGCAGCAAAAACCAATAACAATTAGAATTGAAAACATGTGTCTCAATGTTACAAAGCAACAAACAACCTCTACAGTGCATAAAATCCCACTATTTATTGTGATTTGCAACTTTAAGGTTATGCTTCAATTTGCTGTGCAAAGCTTAACATTTTATTTGTACTACTATGTATTTTAAAAAATATATAAATCAAGAAAATGAAGACTCAGCTTTTCAATGATAAAAGAACACTGAGAGGTTTTCATTATTGTAAATATTACTATTTGAAGAGTTAAAAATTTATTTTCAAATGTCATTAAGATATTTCAATGAACTTTGCTTGTACTCCTGATAAGCTTTGAGGACAAGAAATTGTGATGGGGTGCCTCTAAGAAAAACTTCCTGCATTGTTGACAAAAACACAAACTGAGGCTTGAATGAAATAACTTACAGAAATACAAAAATGGAAATAGTTTAATAAAAATACTTAATGCATTATGCAAATAAGCAAAAGCTAAATTTTTGTGCTGATTTTTTTGGTTAAAATTTTAAATTAATGAAATAGGTAATATGCAACTACTGAAAGAAATATATTATATGAAAAATGAAATGATGTGGCCATGGAGTGTTGCTGTATGATGGGATCTCTTAAGGAGCTCCACATGTCTAAACCAAAAGAGTGAAATCAAAATGGAGCATCATCGTGCATCACCCCACTCAAGGGAAAGCATTGCTAGCATGTTGAAAGAAACTTGAATATTTCACGTTTTCTTATGAAACAAGTAGAATTAGAGAGAAAAACTTTGTGAATAATTTTTATCGAAGTTTTGTCTTCTAATGCAGAGGTCGTGGGTTCGATTCCTGCCGTTGCCCTGGGTGTTATTTCCTTCTTTTGTGTTGTAAATCTTTGTGTGTGTCGAGAGACAACGCGTTTAGTACGCAGTCCTCTATGTGGGTGAAGCTGTGTAGTTTCTGAATAAATAAATTAATTAATATAAGGTAAAACACCCGTAGTGGCCAGTACTTAAGTAATGGCCACTTCAAGGCTTATGTGTGAAAAAATAGGATTCCAGGTCTCCCAATGGGTTCAAAAGGCCATCAAACGTGCAGGAGGTTTTACCTCCTGCGAAGCACTGACCACTATTGGGGTGTTTACCTCATAATACGTCATATCCCGTTTCTATAAAGCATTTGCTTTAAAGGCAAAGAAATAACAAATTTTAGGAGGATGTAGCCAAGAATAATGAGTAAATTTGTGAGACGTCTTTACACAATATAATTTGAAAGCAAATTTCTTTGATATTGCATACAAGGGAAATTGCTTTGATTGATTTAAAATCATTAGAAGAAAGGGAGGTCATAGGTACAAGAAAACATTTACTGGCAGCAATTGGATGACCATAATATAAAAAAGTGGATTTTTTTCCCCTTTAGCAACAAAAATCATCTCAGAAAATGCTTGCGTCTCAATTTAGACACACTTTTTATATAATAATTTGTAATTCATTTGAAAATCAACATAGTACATCAAACTGTTTCATAATTTATAACATGAAATATTTTAATGATTGTAGGTAAAACTATTTCTTCTTTAAATAAATTTCACAAACAAATAGTTGCTTTTAACACTTGTGCTAAACATAGACAATAAAATGCATGAGTGCAAAACAAAAGTTAATGGAATGTCAAGTCAACAGCAAACTACTTGTGCAACATATTTTCATAATATGTGCTACACACTTACTATAAATATGTCAATGATTAAACAGTTGAGCAATAAATAAGACATGATCTTTAAACTACATGCTATTTTAAAAAAAAAAAAAGATATAAATACTTGGATCTACACATAGTTACAATACAATCACATTTAAGTATTTGTGAGTTTTGTCCATGCAAAAAAGTACTTTATGACAAGATCTATGTTTCAGTTAATATAATGAAGAAAAATTGAAAATAAGAAAAACACTTTTAAAAGCTAATTTTATTCTGTTAAACAGATAAATTCAGCTTATTGTTAGTGAAACTTTAGCTCTGTCAAGACTTGAGCAAATCTGTACATAGATGCAGTTCCTTAGTATTTTTTTCACCAGCTTAAATAAACTCCCTTTTAAATAATGTTGATGTATGATAAATTAAATGCATCCGAGGCTTCTAGGTTTAAAAAAGAAGGATAAAACAAATATAATTATTTACATTTCACAGCATAATATGAGAAATGCCAAACTAGATTTTAATACTTTAACCCAAATACATCAACCAATCAATCATCATTTTCATATTCTTTGAAAGTCTGAAAATTTAACAATTTGCAAAGTAACACATAATTAAAAGTTTAAAATCTATTTTTGTTCAGCGTTCCCAATTCGGTATCGTGTAAATACTGTAAATCTTGAAGCTCTTGGAATTTTTCATTATCCATTATTCTTGCATAATTTGCAGATAAGCACATCAAATAGTGTATCTGGAAAAAAAAAATTTTAAAAATTACTTCATTTACAAACAAGGAAGTTGTAGGAGGAAAAAAAACATAATACCTTGAAGACAGTTAATAAATTCTATATGATATGCAGTTTCTGCATAATATTTGCATGTTTTTCCTAAATTTATCAATATAACTTTTGTAGTTATGAATTAATTTTTATGAAACTTTTGAAAATTGTAAAACAGAATATTTCAGCTATTACTGAAAAGAAAAGTGTAATAAATATTACACATCTTTTTTTTTAATGCTGAATAATCCACATAGGAGGCAGTGAGAAGCAAAGGGATATAAGAGGCAGAATTAAAAATTTTAGATAACAAGTACACATGCTTAGTGAACCTCTCCTCTGTCTTGGGGCAAGAGATGGTACTAGCAGCATTAGTAAGTTGCTGCTATACAGCATGATTTAGAAAAAAATTCAATGAAAGCCTACCTGGGATGTTAAATGTGGTTTACTCAAAACTTGAAAATGTCCACTTACATCACTTTGCTTCTCACTGCCTCACATGTAATTTTTTATACACATTACTTTATTCACCCAACAAAAGGTTCATGTTAATTGTAGAGCAAAATGAAATGAAGCACTGTATAAATGAAAATAAAAAAAACTGCTTAAAAAAGAATTCAAGTAAAAATAATAAATGCCAAGAAAAGGAATTAATTGTTAAAATGAAAGCACAAGTATTTGAAGTAAATTAATGTCTCCAAATAAACACATTTTAATTCACCGAAGACAGAATTAATTCATTTGAAATTAGTGCTAATGACACCACTCTTTTCCACAACTGTGGGACACCACAACAAACAAACATAATAAAACTAGTGCTACGGCAGAGCAAGTTCTCCAAGATTGGTTAGAATTTAAATGCTGGCATATGAGTAGTCTTTAAGAGCAATAATCTGAGAGAGTGTCACGCCTGTGATTAATGCCATATTAGATTTTTTTCAAAAAATTACCGACTGTTATTCATTTTGTTAAAAGACCAAATCCAGAATTTTTGTTCCAAAATTGAGTTGTTCAGTTTCTACAGATGTTTAAAGACTTGTGTGTGGTATTAAAAATTAAGTGGAATTTTAATACATAGAAACTGCTATGTGAAACAATTCTTTCTGAAAACAGTTTATTTTCAATTTTTTCTTGTGTATGAAATATAGAAGGGTCTAACTTAATATAATAAAGGACTTGTGGCAACTACAGTTGGCTCTCTGTTTAACGACTTTCAAGGGACCACAAAAAATCGTCCTTAAGTAGAAAACGTCCTTAAGTAGAAAATGTCCTTAAATAGAATGCTTTTAACACTACAGTGGACCATCTGGGACCGTGAAAAGCCGTCGTTAAATAGAGAAAGTCGTTAAATAGAGTGTCGTTAAACAGAGAGCCTACTGTAGTTGCCCCAAGGTCAATGAAAGTCACCAAAAAGTGACATTTTTGATGTTTTTTAGTATTTTTGAGGTTTAAAAACAGCTTGCACCTCTCAATTGCCATGGCAAGAGTAGTATCTTCTAAAAGGCAAGTACAAGCACTCTTAAAAAATTTATAAATTTTTGCGCCAAGTTCAATGTGCTTTCAGTTGTATTAGACTGGCATCAGTAAAACTTTTCAAGAAGCATTTAATACAACCAAGGCAAATTAACAGATGCAATATAACATTAGATTATGCATGTGTAATACTAATATAAGACTGTGGTGAAATTTATTATAGAATTACAATATTTAAATAAAGCTAATTACTGCAATTTTAACACTAAATTGTATTTTAGTTTATGGAAAATAAACAAAATCTAACTAAATAAGAAAATGAATATTCATATAATTTTGCCAATAGTAATCTTTTAGAAGTGCATAAGACCTAAAACAGTTTCTCTTCCTTGAAAAGATATTTACTTTTTCAACCTCTCAAAAGTCAAGTTGGGAGTAAAGGTTTTTAGAGGCTTAAGTCCAATCAATAATGCATTAAATACCACATATCAGTTTAATGCTGATGCTTCAAATTAAAAAAAAAAAAAAAAAAAAAACTATTTGTAAGGTATACTACTATTTACATTTTACAAGATAAAAAGATGCATTTATATTCGAAAAATATTTTCAAAATCAGAAACTTCAGCTGAATTTAATAAAGTCACCAGTATATGACTCCTTGTCTGTTTGAAAATAACTTTTCTTTGCTTTTTCCGACTCCATTTGTACAATGTGATACAAAATAAACAAACACTCATCATGTTTCAGAACTCGTTCCAAGTTGCCTCCTTCTTTACTCACGGATCGAAAAAAGCCCTGGAGAAATACCCCTTTTTAAAGCAAAAAAACTTGAGAATGATACTTTAACAAGTCTACAAGATGTTATATTAATAATTATTGACGTAATTGTCAGAAAATTGGGGGGGGGGGGATTTTGGATGTGGGGAAAAAATAGTGCAACGAAAAAATCGGATTTCTGGTATTACTAGATGAAAAAACAGCGGAATTCCGGTAAAATTCAGTAAAAAGTAATCAGTCGTATTGGATTAGCGATAGTAGAAAATCTTTAAGGTCATGAAGAATTTAAAAAATAAAGAGTTAATAGGAGTAGATAATAGCAAAATCCAGGAGTTTTAAGGGCCCTTATTTTCTTTTCTTAAAAAGCAGGAGTTTATAAGGAGTTTGCAAGGAGGTAAAATAACTTGTAGCGCTAAAGAGAGTGAGAGAGAGAGTGAGAAACCAATACTTTTTCATCATCTTGATTAAGTATACAGCAAGTCAGAGGCTTCAACTCCTTCTCCTGCACAAACTGCTGTTTCTTAACGAGTATGG
Organism: Uloborus diversus; assembly: GCF_026930045.1. NCBI lineage: Eukaryota > Metazoa > Arthropoda > Arachnida > Araneae > Uloboridae > Uloborus > Uloborus diversus. The sequence continues at coordinate 214,201,132 of NC_072733.1, read as the reverse complement.
ACAAGTCAGTCACAGTCCTATCTATGCTCAAGCAGTGAGTATGTTTAAGATGGCTGTTGTGAGAGAAACCATCCTGTTGGAGAGGTTATCTCGCAATGACATTGAACATATTCAGCCTGTCATCCTAAGAAGGAGACCTGATTCTCTTTGGGGATCATATGTCAAAAATACTGGCTTCTTAGCAAAAATAGTATTCGGAAGGCTTTTGGTCTTCTTACTGATATTTACACCTTAAAGCAGCACTGTGCTATAATGGGTATCAGTAATGATCCAATTTGAGGAGGTTACCTCTTTAATGAGAAAACTATTACTCACACCCTGTATGATTGTGAAGTGTTTTCTGCCTATAGGTCTGAACATCTTGGTTATCATTTGCCTGAACCATGGGAGATTCATGATATTCCTATTGAGTGTTTGCTGAATTTTACTTCAGCTGCTGGTCTGTTTTAAGACTTCTGTTTGGGGACTAGTACAATAGACTTGTGGTCGCAGTGCTTGGTTTGGTTGAACCCCCCTTTCTTTCATTTTATTATACTGAGTATACAGCAAAAATTAAGATGTAAAAATTTCTTAACCTAGTTGGTTACATCTACTACTAAGTGTATTTAAACACTTTAATTTTCCAAAATAATTCTTGAAATTCGAAAATATTCTTTTTCATTTTCATTCAAACCAATAATTTCAGCTAAATGTTAGGGTCAATTTTGAAATATTTTTATAGTTTACGACGCTAAAAAACTAATTTTGCTTGTCACTAATAGTATATACGTTAAAGTTCAACTATCGTTTTATTATTTATTTCTTAGTTTTCCCTATATGTAATCAAGATTTATGACAAAGTTAAATTATTAGATCCTATTACAGAGTTGATTTTGTTTGTTAAATACGTTTTTTTTGATAATTTATAGTCTATTTTCATTTTATTCTACGAGGCGTATTTTTAAAGTAAGTTCCGTTTTGTATAAAAAAAGAACGAGTACAGATAGAGCAAAGAAATTTATTGCACAAAAATCTACCATCCTTACGCTATTTTTTGACATTGCTCCCGTGATTTTCCAAACATTTGTCATAGCGTGGTACAGGTTTTTGTATACCTATTCATAGAAAATTGCCGCCTGTGTAGTCAGCCATGGGATAACATATTCTCTGAGCTCATTATTGCTGTTGTGCCACAGACCACCTTAGAAAGACTTTAGATGCCGAAACAAATGAAAGATGCTGCGAGTGAGGTGAGGGCAGACCAGAGGATGTTCAAAAACGCCCAGCCAAAGCCCTGTAAGAGTCCTCATGGTTGACTAAACGGGCGGTAACTTTGTACGAATAGGTATGCAAAAACCTGTACCACGCTATGACAAATGCTTGGAAAATCACGGGAGCAATGTCGAAAAATAGCGTAAGGGTGGTAGATTTTTGTGCACTAAATTACTTAGCTCTATCTGTACTTGTTCCTTTTTTATATAAAAACGGAACTTACTTTAAAAACACGCCTCGTTGTTTTCAATTTGACACCATAAATTTTGTTTCTTTATGAGTAAATAATAATTATGTTGCAATAATAAATGTTTGACTTGCATTTGAAACACAAAAGAGCATTTAAAACTTTTGCCTCCAGGCTCAAGTCTTCTTGTACAAAGAAGACTTGATTCTTTTAAAGTTTCAGCTTTTTTTACAAACACAGTTGGCTCTCTGTTTCACGACGCTCTTTTAACGACTTTCTCTGTTTAACAACGGCTTTTGACAGTTTCAGATGATCCACTATAGTGTTAAAAGCTTTCTATTTAAGGACGCTTTCTACTTAAAGATGATTTTTTGTGGTCCCTTGAAAATCGTTAAACAGAGAACCAACTGTTTTTTTTTTGCAATAAATAAATTTTAAAAATGGCGTAGCATTTTGATGGATAAAAATCTCTTCAAAGTATATAACATTAGATGCTCCATTGAGTCAAACAAAAGTTATAAGCTCCAACATAAAAGGGGATCATATCAACTGTCTCCAGTCTCGCCTAAATGTTGTTAATGCCACATGTAAAACAAAATAAATATCAAAATTGTCAGTTACAGAGCATTAAAATACCAGTTTATAATGCAAGCTTTATGATTAACATAACAGTAAGTCGGGCAAGTAGCATTAAAAAGCAAGAAGTCCAGACTACAAAAACAGGCTAAGTTTTAAAAAATTTCAAAATTTTTTAAAGCATTTCACCACAATGGATTTTACTGTTATGGTAAGACATAATAGATTATAATAATAGCAAAACAATTATTTCAATATGTTGTTTGTGCCAGAAGTCACGCTAGTTTGAATATTGATAAAATCTGCCATTTTTCCACACTTCAGTGTTATGTAATTGAAAGCACATTGAACTTGCCACAAAAAGTTACAGATTTTTTTAAAGTGCTTATACTTGCCTTTCAAATGACACTACTTTGCTATGACAACTGAAAGGTGCAAGCTGTTTTTAGACCTCAAAAATGCTTTAAAAAAAAAAAAAAAAAAAACAGGAAAATGCCATTTTTAGGCGACTTTTATTGACCTTAGGCAACTAATTGCCGCAAATTTATTGTTTATTTTATTAAGTTACATGTTTCAATGTTTCATACACACAACAAAAAAAAAAAAGAGGAGGTAAACTGTTTTCAGAAAGCATTGTGGCACATAGCAATTTCTATGTCTCAAAAATCAGTTTAATTTTAAATACCGAATCTTTAGGGGCCTGTAGAAACTGAACAACTCAACTTCAAAACAAAAAATTCTGGATTTGGTCTTTTAATAAGATGAATGACAGTAGGTTTTTTTTCTTTGAAAAAAATCTAAGATGGCATGAATCACCTCATAATGCTAGGTGTGACTGTTTCTCCGATTCTCGCTCTTAAGAGTATTAAATTAAATTGAAAGGAATTTTTATTAATACAGAAGTTACGACTATTTAACCTGGAATTAAAAAAAATAAGTAAATTCACATACGATTGAAGAAAGAAATTAAATGATTATTCTTTTTAACTAATACTTTTGAAGAAATTGGGCATAGCTTACTATGACATATTAAAAAATGTTACATTACTGAAACATACAATAATATAAATGTTCACAGTAACTAGACATTAATACTAGTAATAATCAAGAAACTATTTCCTTCCTTAAATTAAGCAACATTGTAAATTATTACTGTTGACTGTTTATTTCGATAAACCTTAATGTTCTATTAGTGTTTCTCTTACTCTTCATTCTTATATTATTTATTTTAGCATATAATCATTTCCTTACACTAAAGATGGGGTAAGGCTCTAGCAGTTTAAAATATTATGCATTTATAAAAGCTATAAATTTAACTATGGAAAAAAAGAGACGAGTTCAAACCAAGTACTGCAAAACGTGTCTGGTACAAATTTTCTCAAAGTATAATCAGCTTGGTACATTAAAGAAAAGAAACAAAAAAAATGTACTTTACATCTTTAGTACAATAAAACACACATAAATATAAAAATAAATAGCAAAAACTATATGATAAGCAATAATCATATCCTGCATTTTCCTAGTACACATTGGGAACACGTTTGGAACACTTAAATTCAGAAAACTGTTCTAGTTTGAATGTGCAAAAAAATGAATTCCAAAGTGTTCCCTCAAAAAGAAAGTGTTTGGAAATGTGTTCCACTCAGGATATTTGTCAAATTTAAACTTAAGAACACATTTGAGAACAGACTGGGCACATTTGAGAGCGGATAGAGAACACATTTAGGTACAATTGTAAAAACATCTCTTTCTTTAATAATAGACCATAAAATCTCTTCAATATGATTTTACTAAAAATTTTGTTGCAATGAATTGTGGTCAGTTGATCTGACAAGTGCTGTCAAAAAGGATTGGATTCCCTGGTTAAAGACTCCATTTCCTGGCCACAGTTGAAAGTTGTCCAGCAAGATTTATGTAAAATTAACAGCAAAAACTACTGGTGTTCCATAAGTGCTGTAAAATGTTTTCGAAAAGTAGGAACATGTGTCCGAGTTCAAAAAATGTTAAAAAAGGGAGTTGAACCAAATAAGTATCATCAGAAGTGATTTGAAAACTTCTGAAAAGCACGTTTGTGTTCAAAAAGTATCTAAAGATTTGCAGAAGACTTGTGAGAGCAAACAAATACTGGAAATGCGATACATTGCTGGTAATGAAAGAGGTGTGGAGAAACACTAATTGATGACTAAAATAAAATCATTATTTTAAAAACATCAAGCTACCCTGAAAATGTTTTAAAATAATCCATAACATGTTTTAAAATATATCTTGTCCAGTACAAAAATTGAGAAATCAAATCACAATATAACAATATTTCCTTCTTGTGGTAAAGTGTAATAAAATTTCAACTTCTATCAATTCTAAGTCAAAAGAAGAAGAAAAAATGGGATTATTGAGGCAAAGATAATTCCTTTTGTGAAGAATATTAGGAAGACTTTGAACCCATTAATAAACAAAATATCTAAAGGGTTTATTTTTTACTTTTAGTTCTGCTAACTCTCTGAATTTTTCAAAATGATTTGTTCTTATACTGAAAAGTAGTGGAGAGTATGAAATTTATTTACTACAATTTTGAAGATCTCCTCTTTTCCACTTGCCACACTTAATGGGAAAGATTGAAATTCTGAAATTAATAACAAGGTTTGATATGACGATATCTAGAGTTGAATTAATAATGGTACATCAATTGTCTTTGCTTTTTACTTCATAAGAACAAAAGGGTCATCATTTCATCTGTTAAATTATGTGCATTTATATTCCATGATTCTCCATTGGTCAACATTATTTCCAAATCTTTGCCATCTTTGATTAATAGATAGATCATTTGGAGCATCTTTTAAATCATATTCATTGCATAACAATTAAGAATAATTGACTTATGAACTCATTAAGTCAAATCTGCATTCTATGGCATTTCTCGCTAGATCCATTGTAAAAAAAATCTCTATATTACATTTTCATTTAGACTCATATACAAAATGAATACTTTTTCTTTAAACTTTGTGATGCGGCTGAGTTCACTTCAAATTATTGAGGATGTCAATCTAATTGGATAATTCTGTAGCATCACAGGGCATTTTATTAAAAGACACATCTGACTGAAGATCCTCAAAAAGAAATTTTGCAAGAGGTGGATTGCAGTTCTTGGTCAGTAATAACTTACTGGATTCATGAAATTCAAAATTTTGAACCATAGAATAATACAGCTTAAAAATTTCAAGGTTTAACATTCCAGAAGCCTCATCTTTAATAGTTTTCAATTTTGGAACAATTATGAATGCTAAGAAAAGAATCATAAACTTCCCCTAATTGATACTTTAAGGGTTTTATAGCCTGTATTCGACCTACCCATAGAGTACCACTTCAGTTTTAAAGTATGCCCCTTTACACATTTCAATAATATAGCTCAATGAAAAGTTGATAAAGGAAAGAATATATAAATGTTTTGAGTCATATAAAAAGTTTTTAAAAAATGCTACAAGCCTCTAAGGGTGCCATTTGCCATATTTTTAATTACTTAATTTATAGAGTGGTTACATGGAGTCTTGATTGCCAGCAAATTTAACGTCCTGATTCGAGATAGTACCCCTGATTTTTGGCCTCTCATATTGGATCAGTTATCATAAGCTTATTCATCATATCCAGCAAATTTTGAATTTTTTCCAACAAAAAGCTTACGTTAATTTCAACAGTAAACTCATTTGGGTTCAATTTATCAGTTCAGATTTTATAACAAAAATAAATGTCATTAGCTCAATCTTACTGTTATCAGGAGTGCAATCTAGGATTATGTAAATCTTTGGCTTTTTAAATTTTATTAACAAAGTAGTTTAATATTTTCAGGTAAAAGAGACACTACATCATTTTGAATGTTTTTTAGATACAGTGCGGTGCAAAAGTTAAAGCACGAAGCAAATTTCAAATAACCCAAAGACTACACATTTCAAATGAAGTTTAAGTCTACAAGATGTTAAATTAATCAGAATATTTGCATATTTACATCAAATGGGTGTGTACATAGTGCACACACACATACTTACCAAACTTAGAACCACCAAAAAACTAGCAGATAGAGCAACAAGAAATAATACTTCAGATGTCTCAACCTTCAAAAAAAAAAAACATTACAACTTTAAAATGTATGAAAGTAAAAAGTGGCAGATAATGGTACAAATGGTTTAGAACTAATCAATAAAAACTAAACATTTTGTACATGAAAGAAAAAACATTTTAAAGAGAAATGGTGACTGAAACTATTAGTGTCTGTAAGGAATACAATGAGGTATATTTTACCTCATCAGACACAACTTGCATTATTCATGGTTTACTTTAAATATCAATGAAAAATAATAGAGAATAATTGTACAGCAAATGTTGAAAACGGCAATCTACGGAAGCATACACTTTCAACCCAATTAATCTGCATTGTAAAAAACATTTATGCATCTATGTCGATAGAATAAATAGTCTCCAGATTGGCTGTTCTGTGGATGATGTCATCACTATATGACTCACAGTAGGTAGGCTAGATTTGATGTCACCTGACCTTAATGACATACATCAACATTGTCACATGAGTGCTGATGTCATCACTATGTGAGCGTCACAGGCCACTAGTTTGTTATTAATTTGTCAATTTACTAAGATAATATTTTAAAACTACGGGTTGTCTGAAAAGTCATTGATAAATCTTAAAAATTCATAGAAAAACAACAAACTGCCGTATGAATGCAGTTTGGGCTATAATACTTCACAGGTTCAAATATTTTTTAGATTATTATAAAAAAGGGGGAAAAAGAAAAATTATATGTGATCATTGTATCCTCACAGTTAGAGAAATAAATTTCATGAGTGGTGCTTCTTCATTTTATCAAACTGAAAGCAATACCTTTCATTTCCAGAGTTCAATGTGTGTACCATTAGTGGGCATGGGATTAGCTTGAGTACCATTTAGATGAGGTTTGAGCAATATATGGTGCACACATTAAACTCGAGTAATGAAAGGTATTGCTTTCAGTTTAATAAAATTTTTAAGCACCTCACATGGTGCTTGGTTTTTCTAACCATGATAATACAGTCATTACTTATAATTACTTTTTCTATGTCTTTTTTATTCCTTTTTTTTTACAATGTCATAAATTCGTGAATCTGTAAAGTATTATGCAGCAAACTGCATATTTCGTACAATAGTTTTTTGGATTTCAGTGATGTTTTAAAATGTATCAAAGACTCTTCAGATAACCTAATAGCTGAACTGAATTTCCACGATATACTTAAAAAGGACTGATGAACTCAAAGAATCATTTAACGATTGATTTGAATTTTTAAAAGATCAAATCTGCTAAGAACAATCTAGCTAAATGAAGTATTTTTCAAAAGAATAATAGGCAAAAAACTGAAATTGAAATCAAGGTAATTTTGCAAAAAGGTATTATTGCCAGGACAAAGGAAAAAAACACAGCAAAAATGCAAAAAAAAAAAAAAAATTTAATGAATGGCAAAATCTATTTTCAAATAAACTTCATTAAACTTTGTTAGGTTAGGATAGTGATGTAGGTTATGATACCAGACTTGAAAGGCTTAATATATATAGCCTAGAGCAAAGGAGAGTCAGAGGAGACATGATTCAGTTGTTTAAATTGATCAAAATGAAAGATGTTAATGGGTTAAATTTTTGCATGGAAAGCAAGAAAAGGGTCATTGTTTTAAGTTTTCAAATCTCAGGTTAGCCTGGAAATGAGGAAAAATTACTACTTTAATAGGGCTGTGGGCACTTGGATCAGTTTACCGGAAATGGCTGTAGTGAGCAACGAGGTGGATAGTTTCAGGACAGCCATTGATCTTCATTGAGGACTAATAAACTGACTAGGACCAGCCAACCGAGCCCACGCCCAGTAGCTGATTGTCAAATTAATATTGTATACCCTCGGTACCCATTTGTATTGTATACAGTAGACCCTCGTTTTACATGGGTTAATTTTACGTGGATTTGACTATACACGGCTTAAGATTTGACACCTTTATTTTATTTTACCTGGATGAGTTTTGATTTTATGCGGATACAGCATTGCAAACAGATAAAAATTTTCCCCTCTCAAAATCCAAATTCCTGAGATTGCAGATATCAAGTAATAAACTGCATTTTGGATTGCTAACAAGTGAGCTTGGGCACTGGAGACATTTTTTTGCGATTGGTTGAGGAGCTCTTTCCAGAAGTAAAGTTATTCAACTCACAGTTCATAGCTCACTAGAAGTAGAGCTTTTAGAAGTGACAAAGGAGAATGAAACCAACGCGAATATTGACACCGATGACACACAACCAAAAGCTTTCACACTGAAAGCTTACCAAGGACTTTCAAGGACACTTATCCAAGGACTAATTTTCTTCAAGGACACTTATGAAGGCATTTTGAGCCATTCCTTGATAACGGTAATTGATCTTTTTGATTTGTTAGTGAATGAAGATCCCGTCATCGAAATGACACGAGTGATCATGGAAGCGTTAAGGGGCCACAAAGAACTAAAGAGGAAAATAATTAATGACTGCCAAAAGAATAACATTTGCCGCTCTTTTTTATAAACTCTAAGTTAATTGATGTGTTCTGTTTGCACATTGTGCAAGCGTATTGGAATAAGCACACAGGAAACTTGTATATATATTTACTTATCTATCGCTAAAATCGAGTATTTTTTTATCAATGGAACCTGACCCCTATTTTAACACTAATATTAAGTCTTAATTTAGGCGGTTTTGATTTACGGGGCATTTCGATGGAACGCAACCCCCTCGTAAAACGAGGGCCTACTGTACTTCATTAACTTGCTGAAGAAAAAAATGTAAAAACTGCTTCCAGGAGCTGTTAGTGAAAACTTGATTTTTGCTACTTTGGCAAAAACCAATTTCTGCAGGCGTTTTTTTCCACCTATGGCAAAAACTTGCCAACCTTCATCGTTAGTTAGAATAGATATAACCATATTCATGATAGAAATTTACAATATCATTTGAAATAGAACACTGTTAAGCCACAGCATGCTTTGACCAACTGTGTTATAGACATACAAGAAAAAAGCTGTATTCTAACAGTAAAAGAAATGAAGAAGACCTACTTATTAGCTTTCCTAATTCTCCTAACATCAAGACCATAAAAAATTCAGGTCTGGTAGCTTGGCATATTTTATCCTTTCTCAGAGCATAGAAAGAATACTAAAATCTTATTTAAAGTGACAAAATCCTCGCTTTTGTTTAATTAAGTTTTCGAAAAAGAGATAATGAAAAAAAAAACTTACACAGTCTTTACAAAAGTTCTTTTTCTTCCCTTCATCACAAATTCTAAGTAGATTTACATCAGTACCATTTGGGAAAAGAAAAGCTGTAAAAATAAGAGACCCATGAATCTCAGATTATAATTTGATGCTTTTTTTACCTAACTTTTATACAAATACACAATACAAAGAAAACACAAGGAAAGGAAGCATGTTGAACTATGATATTGAGACTTAAGTATAAAATTATATAGGTTTATATGCATGTACATATACACAATAAATGCAGGAAGATCTTCCACCATAAATTCATTACTTGATAAGAACATCATATTCTGGTTAGGAAACAAGAAATTTCATTTCAATAAGAAAATATGCTTTTCAGAACTTTTAAGATATTGCTTCATTAAATTGTAAAGCATCAAATACATCTCTTCACACAGGAAAGGGGCCATTGGTTTAACAGCCCGGAATCCAAAACTTTGGATTCCTTGAAATCCTTTGTGCAACAGTCGAGTCCTCTACCCATCAAATTGAACAAAATTTCGGTGAAAAAACTTTTCTTTGATGACATTTTTAGTTTGTTTGGCTCTGTTTCAAGAGGAAATGTTTCAAAGTATTTAAATATAAATTAACAAACACATCTCAACAGAGATAAAGAACTACACAAACACTTAAGCAATACTTAAATTGAACAGTAATCTATAAACTAGTTTACCCTTTGAAGAGCTTATCTATAACTGGTTTGGGAAAACTAAACAGTTTTTCATTGATAGTTGCAGAAGCAACGTAATTACCATTAATAGGGGATGTAAATTTCTCAACCTCCAAGGGAAACTGGAATATGCAAAATTAGAGAAAAAAAAAGGTGAGTTGGAGAACTGGTTTGAGGAAAGAAACAGTTATTGTCTGAGGGAGGAAGGGTATGAACCATTCAACTTTGTTAGGATCTCAGCCTCAGAGGAGATTATATGGTGGGAGAGAATTACCAGTAAGCAAAAGGTGAGGTTGAAGAACTGGTTTAAGGAAAGAAATATATTATTTTAGTAACTTCAAGTTGCATGAATTTCTGACCAAATTTATTTTACTAAACTGCAAAAAAGGAAACAAATCTTTTGAAACTTTTCATAATTTAAATAAATTCCAGGTTTTCTGCATACAAAAGTAAATTTTCCTGAATTTTCCCTGACATTTCCAGGTTTTCCAGATGGGTAGCCACCCTGGTAAAAATAAATTCTTGGGTTGTGCTAATGAAATTATGTCTATTTTCACATCAATCTGCACACTTTAACAGAGTAGTAAAAGAAAAATGACTAGTTGCTGTGCACAAGCAAATAATTTACTTTTTTTTTTCACTCTAAATTTCTTTTTTCTGGTTAGCTTATTTTGAGCAAACATGTATTGGTTTCAAGATGTCTTAGGATGATTAAAATATTTTATTCACTTAAAAGGCAGGGCAAAAAGAGTATTTCAATTTATGATGCTCTATTTCTCTTCTGAAATGTAAACAAAATCTATTATCATTATCAATTTTTCACAGTAAGAAGAGAATCTATCAAATATTCTGAATTAGAAACACATTCCAATAATATGAACTTACCTAATGGTTTTAAATCAATGCATCTATTATCTGGATTTGGTTCATACTTCAAGTTGTTGCACATTCCCCACCACACAGAGAACACAAAGGTTATAAGGACTAATGAAACAAAGACGAGCAACCAAACCAGCTCCAGAATGTATGTCAACCCCATGAACTAAGAAAAACAAATAAATATCACCAAAACAAAATAATCAAAATGTGTCAATACAAACATTAGTACCAAGTTTACAGCTTATGTACATACAAAAAGAAAATCAGACAAGAGAAAAGACAATAAATAGGCTTTGCTAGCCATTTTAAAATAATGTATGCCCCCACACAGAAAAAAATTTATAAATAATGCATTTGCTATTGGGAATATTAAGAACAAATTTTGAGATTATGATACTCTTCAAAGGAAACAAACTTTTACTGGATATATTTTTTAATGTATAGATATGAGCATAAAACAAAAGGAAATATTTTACAAATATAATACAAATGTAGGCAATTATAACTAAATGAAAGCACAGGCCTTAGAATAAGATGGACGCTCCAAAAATGTAGGCAAGAAAAACATTTGACACAAGGGTGAAGCAAGATATTCTTCTGTTGCCAACAACATATTGAAGTAAAATGGATTTTAAAAAAACTTAAAGGATATTTTACTTTATTGCTGTATGGTATCACTTAAACAAAATAAATCTTTTTGAAACAATAAAATGAAATGTAACTTCCAAAAATTCATGAACAAGCAAAATTCATAAATAAGTAATAAAAAATAATTATTAAAAAGATATTCTAAGCTAGGACGCAATAGAATTATTTAAATAATTCAAAAGAACTGAAAAATTTACAGCATGCAGAAGGATAAAAATCTGAAACACAGCAAGCCATTTTCTGTGAACCAGGTGTCCAATAACATTTTATTCTTACATTTGCTTTTTTAAGGCTTTTAAAAAACATATTTTATTTTTATTTTTAAAAAATATATTATATTTTACATTAAAACAAATAAAAAAATCAGCAACTTAATTCTGTAAGTTGGAACAAGAAAAATTCCAACCAGTCATATCTTCAGCAAAATAAAAATAATTCAAAAAGAGTCATTCAAAGCTAGGCAATGATAAAATAATTCCCAGATTTCAAAATAAATGAAAAAATTGCAGTATGCAAAAGGATTGAAATCTTAAACACAGCAAGTAGCTTGACATGAAGTATATATTTTAATTTCAGTATGTTTAAATATTGTTTTTATTTTTAATGTCTTACTTAAAATATTTTTTTCAATAAATAATTTGCTTAACTGAAAAATACTCATAATCAAAACCATTACTTAATCCTTTCAAATTCTATAACTACCATAAAAAAAAATCGTGGCTACTAACAACATATTAATAATTAAAATGAGAAAAGTTATTAAATCACAATAATGTTTTCAATGTGTTTTTTACCAACTGCAAATAGTTTATTAATAAGTAAAATAAGAAAAGTTATTGAACAAATAAAGTTAATAAAAAAGAATTCATTGTAACCTAAGAAATTATAAAATAATTTCTGTATTGAAAAACAATTGAGTAACTTTAAAGATGTAAAAAGATTGAAATCTCAAACACAGCAAGCGACTTTTGATGAACCAAACGGGTTCAATGCTGGCATGTCCAAACACATTTTATTTTTTCAATTTTTCAATAACTATTCTTTAATATAATACAAAAACACTATATAAAATTTACTTTAATATAAAAACAATAGAAAAATCAAACAATTAACCTCACTAGTTCGGTACTTCCTAAAAAATATGCAAATACAAAAAACTTATTAATAAGTGAAAATAAAAATAAAGTTATTCTGAGTTTCATACTTAAAAATAAATGAAATGTATTGGCAGGATAAAAAAGGATTGAAACTGCAAACATAGCAATCAAGTGTATGCGAAGAACATGTTTCAGTGTTGCAATGCTTAAATACTCTTTTTGATAGTTTAAATTTTTACCATTTTTGAAAAATTCAAATATATTATTTTCGTTTCAAAACAAAAATCAAACAATTAGATAACCTTTTAATTTGGTACTGAAATAAGGAATTACCAATAATTTATCATTAAACTAAATTCAAGTTCACAAAAGGATTAAAAACAATTATTTTTTTAAAGGCATTTCAACCTAGCACACAATAAAACAACTCCTCCCCAGCCCCTTCTTCTAAAAATAACTTAAATATTTTCAGGCTGCAAAAGAACTCTCAAATATCATATGCCATTTTTCACCAAACAATTTTCAATGTTGGTATGTTTCAATATCTTCTTTTTTTAATTCCATTTCAAAGTTTTTTAAGAAACATATACAGTGAAGCAACACTTATATGTTTCTCTATTATACGTTTTTTTCATTTATACATTTCTTTACTTGGTCACTGCTAAGTCCAATGCACATTAACTTATACCTATTATATGTTTTTTCATTTACACGCTTTTTTCATGAAGTCCCTTCAAAAACGTACAAACAGTGCTATACCTGTATTTCTCGCAGAATAATTGGCTCTTTGAAAATCAATGTGGGGGTTTTAAATATTCTTTGAAGTTTGGAAAAAGTGATACAAAAGTGTTCCCAAAACCCTTGGAGCAAGCAATTCCCAACTATCGACTTTTTAAAAAATAAATGGGTATCAAAACTAAGATTTTATCATTTGACATTCGAAGTTAACCCACATTTCAAAAAATTTTGTCTGTATTTATGATATTAGCGTGAGTTTAATTCCTGCATTATTTTGTTGTTCATTTAGCTTATTTTAAAAAATTTTTACCACTAACATTCATTACTTCACTTAAATAGCTAATGATTTATTATTAGGTTTCTAGACAAGTTTTATCAGTTTGGTTATGTAAAAAACATTTCCCGCATAATCAAATACCATGGTTAATTGAATGTTATATGTTGGAATTGACAGTACTCGTTTAAAACGGTGCAGACAGTATTTAAATTTAAAAATTGAAGAAGAAATAAACAATTAATGGATTATTCTTCTACATTCGGTAGTTCCATAAAAAATATACAACTGCTAAAATTAATAAATAAGTAAAATTAATAAATAAGTAAAATAAATTATTAATATTAAGAAGTCATCTCTGAGTTAAAATGACTTTTACACCTCAAAATACTTGAAATACTTTCCAGATGTAACAGGATAGAAACAGGAAACAGTTTTCCTGTCAATCACGTGTTTCAATGTTAGCATGCTTGAATATTTTCATTTTTGAATTTATTTTATTTAAAAAAGGTTTTCAGAAAGAATTTTATTTCAAGTTTTCAACAAATGAAATATTTAGCATTTAAATTCTTACTCCTTTTACATTTTGTACTCCTCCAAATGAGATGCAGTTGCCAAAAATGTACTGATAAGTAAAATAAAATATTGAAATGAAAAAGGTCTATTTAGTCATATGATAAATAACTTTATATTCAAAAAATTGCAGGATGCAAAAGGATTGAAATTGTAAGCACAGAAAACAACTATGGCAATAACATGCTCATTGTTGGCATACTGAAAAATTATTTCTCCTCCCCACACACTTGTCTTTTTGTGATGCAAAACAAAGCAAATGACCTATTTTTACAATAATACCCATTCTTTGAAGTACACTGTAAAGAGGAAGAAGTTTATTGAACAAACTGGTACATTAGATTCACCAAGCTTGCTCTTTTTGAGTCACATTTATGATATCTAGAAGCAATTTGATAGGTGTAAAAGCATACACGTTTTCAAAATATTAACTTCTGAAAATTTAATAACATTTGAAAAAGACACTGAAAGTAAGAACTTTGCAGCACACACACAAAAAAGAGATTTTAGAGCTTTCAACATGAAAATAGACGTTATAGAGACAAACTTTCAAAAAAAAAGAAGACAAATAGAGAGAAACATTGCAAAGGCAGTAAATGTGGACATTTTTGAAAACAATTATGCTTTTCTTTAAATTTTACTAAAGCTCAAGACTAGGAATTCTGAATAGAAGGCACTGGCTGCCAAAGTCACAAGAAATGGTAGCAACTTTTGCGAGCCATTTTCAAAAAAAATGTATGCACACAATGCAAAAAGTAAATAACCTATTTGCTATTAATAGTTTCTGCAACATATTTTGAAATTATGATACTCTTCATAAAAATATTTAAAAAATGCTGGATATATTTTATAGACTAGGACCAGTCTAGTTGGGCTCAAAATCTGACGCTGTTTGTCGTTATTGTATTTTTATGTGGCTGGCTGCTAATGTTACATAATAAAGAAGATGGGTTGCATAGACAAAGTGTTGATTTTTGACAGCTATGTATGGAGATAATAAAAGGTAACTTTTGTCTTTGATTGAAAATACACTCTATTACAAAAAAATTGACACACCAAGAAGCAATCATCCGATTGCTTTGAAATTTTGTATGCATCAGTGTTTTGACCAGATATGCAAATGATTAAAATTTGGTGTCCAATGAATGAATAATTTGATCTCCAGCGCATCAATACCGTGCATCCAGCAGATGTATATAAAGAGCAGTTCTTCAGCAGTTGTTAAAACTTTTGGTTCGATTGAGATTCAGATTACCTTTCAACAACTTAAAAGTTCCTTGCCGCATGGTTGGTGCTCATTACGAGCAACTGTCAGAGTTTAAAAGAGGTTGTATCATTGGATTGAAAGAGGCCAGTTGGTCAAATTGGAGAATTGCTCATCATTTGAGTTGAAGCGATGCAGCAATTTGAAGATGCTGGCAAGGATGGGAGGAAAATGGCAGAGTTCAGCGTCAGGATGGTAGTGGTCAACTTAGGTTCACAATAGATCGTAAAGACAGAGTGATTGTCCGATCAGCTGTCACTGCACTTTCTTCATCTCTATGAACCATCAGAGGTTCAACCCAAACACCAGTGTTCATCATGACCATTTACAGACGGTTGGGACAACGAAATCTACGCTCGACCATTATGCCACCTGACATTGACGCCTACACACTGCTGAGCCAGATTACAGTGGTGCATGGCTCGATCAGGTTGGAATGGTGACGACTCGGGACATATAGTCTTTAGCGATGAATCCCCCTTCCAACTGTTTCATGACAATCATCTAAGACGTGTTTGGAGACACCCAGGGCAGAGGAGGGATCCTGGTTTCACTTTTGCATGCTACACTGGCCCTCATCAAGGCATTATGGTCTGGGGTATCATTTCCTTTGATAACTGGACCTTTTTGGTCGTAACTAGAGGTACACTTACTGCACAGTGATACGTCGACAACATCCCAAGACCTGTTTTGCTGCCGTTTCTTTTGCAGTACCCTCGGCTGGTTTTCAGCAGGACAATGTCACATGTTGCTATGAACTGTCTGCAAGCTTGTCAAACTTTTCCGTGGCCTGCCAGATTGCCAGATCTCTCTCCCATCGAGTATGTCTGGGATATGATGGGATGGCGATTGCATTTGGCAAGGAATGTTGATAACCTCGTCCGACAATTGGAGCGAATTTGGCCAGAAATACCACAGGACACCCTCCGGGAGCTTTATCGATGTTTGCCACACCGTGCCTCAGCTTGTATCTAGGCTAGAGGCGGGTGAAAACCTTTTTTAACTTGTTACTGTAACTCTGACATAAATTATTCGATCGTTTTGAGAATTTGATCATTTACTATTCTGTGCATTGTCTTCCTATCCACCAATTTTCGGCTCAATCGGATCACTCCTTCTTGGTGCGTCGATTTTTACTTCCTTTTACAAAAAAGAAAGTATTATATTTGTGAAAAAATTTTCACTCAAAAATCGGCCTTAATTTCCATCTTGCTCACCGCAAATGTACCTAAGAACGTATAGACGCCTGAAATATCCATTTTGAAGTTTCCCCAGTTAATTACAACGAGTTTTCTCCTGACGTCTGTATGCATGTATGTATGTGGCATAACTCAAGAACGGTATGTCCTAGAAAGTTGAAATTTCGTACGTAGACTCCTAGTGGGGTCTAGTTGTGCATCTCCCCTTTTGGTTGCATTCAGGTGTTTCTAAAAAGGTCTTTTGCCCCTTTTTAGGGCGAAATCATTGTTAATTTCGATGCAAACTCAAGTGGTGTTATAATTCGGCGGACACTTGGCAATATATACTTGGCAATTTACAAATCTAAGAAAGTTCTTCTGCCTTTATATAGGAGTTTAGTAAGACCTCATTTGGAGTATGCTGTTCAGTTTTGGTCGCCTTATCTGAAGAAAGATATTTTTGTATTGGAAAGGGTTCAAAGAAGGGTAACTAAATTAGTAAAGGGACTCTCAGATTTAGATTATGATACCAGACTTAATAGGCTTAACATGTATAGCCTGGAGCAAAGGAGAGTCAGAGGGGACATGATTCAGTTATTTAAATTTATCAAAATGAAAGATGTAAATGGATTAAATTTTTGCGGGGAAAGCAGGACAAGGGGTCATTGTTTTAAGCTATTTAAATCTCAGGCTAACTTGGAAATCAGGAAAAACTACTACTTTAGCAGGGTCGTGGGCACTTGGAATAGCTTACCGGAAGAGGCGGTAATGAGCAAGGGAGTGGATAGCTTTAAGAGGGCCATTGATCTTCATTGGGGACTAATTAATTGACTAGGACCAGCCTAGCTGGGCCCAGAGCCTGTTGCTGGTCGTCACATTTGTATTTGTATTTCGCCAGTTTTTTGGTCGCCAAGTTTTGTCGACAAATTTGGCGATTTTTTTTTAAATCTGGTTTTAATGTGGCCATTGTTGGTGATATTTAGAGAGTTAATTCTGGAATCACATTAAAATTGCAATAATAGGAAAATAACATTAAATTGGTGTAAAAGGAAGTCATGTGATGCACACGTCAGTTCGTTTTGTTATAGAGTCCATCTTGAAGAAGCTATAGTATTTATACAATAGATTTTAAAATCAGCTTCTTTCACATTGAATTTGCTACAAATGTCTGAAAACTCTATTCGGACTATCCATATCTCTTAATACATTTTCCAGATAAGATTTTTAGCACATTTAGAAGCTTCATGTGCAATAATACTCATCATCTATAACAATAATATAAACAAGGCTGGCTCTGACTGCTGGATTTTGAAACGTCCGACTCCAACTAAGGCTTCGGCTTCCCCCCCCCCCTTATTGGAAGGGGGGAAACCCTAAACAGAGATTGAAATATAAATTCTTATTATAAAAATTTTGCCTCTTGTTTTTCTGTAAACCTACCATATGCACAATGTTAAAAGTTCAATTGGAAAATTAAATTTTTCAATAGTTGCAGTTTTTAAAATGAGATTCAACAAAATTTCGATTAAAAAGAATGAGTTACACAAAATATTACTCATGTACACATTGAAAAATTGCAAATAAACTACAAGGGTTAAAGGAAAATAATGAATAAAGCAGCAAATGAAAATAGTTCAAAATGAATAAATGTTATTGTGTTGAGAAAAAGGAAATTTACAATCAATTGAGGATTAAAATTTGAAGACGACTCCTATTGTAAACAAAAAACATAATAAAAATAATAAACGCAATTTTATAACAAGTGCATCAACAAAATGTTCTTAACTGTTCATCATTCAAAAGAATGATCGATTATTTTTAGAAGATCATTATGACTTATTCATTTTAAGAATTTGTTCCTTTAGACCCGTTCGCTCATGCATCCCTAGTATGCATGTGTATTCTTCACATATCATTTGGAGTTTGGAGAATTTGTAGCAGAAGTATTAACAATCACCAATAAACATTATATATATATATATTGTCGCCTCAGAGCAACAGTAGGATATCTTAGCATTATGCTGGGGATTATATATATGAGACTAAAAATCAAACATATCAATACTCACAAATGCACATGATAGACGGCCACCAATTCTAGATTTAAAGCCACGATAGACTCTTTCTCTTGTTGCACCAGTTGCTAAAAATCCAACAAGCAATAATATTAAGCTAAAGGCACCCATGACTCCTCCGATGATAATGAACACAATATATATGTCATTCAGCCTGAAACATTCATGTAAGCATTTTAACATTTGCATAGCTAAATCAACTGTAACAGAGATAAAAATTTGGAGTTTGTTTTTACACATAAAATTAAGGTCATATTTTTATAAAGAAATAATTTTAATATTTAGTTGTTTATTGTAGCTATTTTTTTTTTTTTTATTTTATTCATTTCTACTCTCATAAGGAAATACAAACAAAGATAATTTACTTTGATTTAAAATTTGTAGCTGAAGGAAGAAAGTTAAAACTTTCATTTGCGAAGTCAAGCAAAAAAGACGTAGTTGCTGATAAGAGCATGATAAATCATACAATTTTAAAACTTAAATGATATACCATCATGTGAAAATCTCAACAAATAGGTTCTGTAAAACCATGGTAGAGACAAGTATCTCTAGGGACAAATTTTAATTTAGAACAGTCAGTAGCACATTTTATTTTAACAAAAGCGCTTATTTACTTAAAAAGAAGAAGAAAAAAAAAGTATCCAGGTGGTTATTGATTTTTTTTTTTTTTTTTTAAACTTTTACAAATGTGCACTTTTTAAATCTGCCAAACACTGACTTATTCTTTAATGAATGAACTTTTGAAAAACAGTATTGAAAATAATTGTAGAAATGGAATCTAAGCATTTTGCTTCAATTCAATCTTTAGATAAAGACAAATTTTACGTTCATTCTGATTGATTGACCTAAAAAACTATAAAATAGTTTACTTAAACTCTATATTAAAGAATAAGGACCGTTGGGGTATAAGTTATATTTTATTGAATAAAATGAAAACTATTCATTTGATACACCTACAAAAATTATCATTACCAATGAATATATGCTGAAAAAATGTTGCCAACACTCTTTTTGAAATTGATAAAAAATAAATTCAACTTTTTGGAGATGTCAATGCAATGCAAATAAACTACTTCCAAATTGTGCTACTAATTATCCTGCCACTCTATGTTTCTCAAGTTTAGGTATGTAGACATTACATATGTTTACTTTAATTTGGCATTGAATTGAAACATTTAACATAATTAGTTTTCATGTAATTAATGATTTAAAAACATGGGGTAATTTGGGTATAAATTACATTTTTCCAATCAGAAGGATAAATAATAATTTTATTGGACTACTAACATAGGCATGTATGTGCATCCTCGCTACCCACGGTAATATATGCTAAAAATAAATTGGACGGTTGTTTAAATTTGCTTAAATGTTCTGTAACAAAAAACTACTTCCCATCTATTAACGGAATGACATATTATGCAATTTTCAGTCTAAAATCCATCTTAATACTTAAAAACATTTTTCATACTATTCCATCATTTCTATTGTACCTACATTAAACCTAAGTTTGAAAACATTGAGTAAGATTGTTATTTAAACCATGCTTTGCTCTTTAACCATTACTATACCTGAATTCCCCCATCCACGGGGTAATTTGGGCATAGTGAAACTTATGTTTGCCATTTATATGCCAATGGGTCTATTAATATATAATTTGTAGGAAACTTTTCTAGAAAGTAATAATGCTAATCTGAAACAGGAAAAAGAAAAATATATGTTTATATAAATTTATTACAGAACTGGAAAGTTCAAAGTAGGTCATTTTTATACCCAAATGACCCCAACAGACCATACTAAAGCAAAATCATGAATCATACCATTCAAACTGAAAATGAAAAACTTCTTCAAATGTTCTCAATGTCAAAGATATACCACGGTAAAAAGAACCTAAGAATATTCCACAACCAGCACAGCATAATACCGTTGCTATAAGAGTAGCGTAAGGTATCCTTGTTAAACATCTGCATGCTGAAAAAGACAACAAATGTACATCATTGTTTGTATAACTTTTATTTAAGTACAAGCAGTATTTATTAGCATAATTTTAAAAACATCAATGTTCAAATTTTTTGTTAAAAAATATTTTCTCACAGAAGATTCACATGACACATGAGGTCTTGTTCTAAAATTAGTTTTCAGATTTTTATTTTATCAACTACATAGCAGAAACTTAATCATAAACAAAAATAATACAGAAATGTTATCAAATCTTAAAAGATATAATAATAAATTTTAAAATTAAAAAAAAATCAGTGAACTGAAAAGTTTTCATTCAGAAGTAACTTTAATGAAATATCTGACTATAGAAAAAAAACTTCATTGACTGCTACTTAGTAAAATAAATTTCATTGATTAAAAGAAATAATTTTTAAACTCTCAAGGTTCAGAGAAAAGATGGTAGTATTGGATAATTGAGAAAATTTGGAAAGTAATTCTTGGAGTACCAAGATTACAGTACATTTTTCTTAAATAAGGATTTATAGAAAATATAGGAAAGTTCTTTCCCTTTTATGAAAATGTAGGATTAATCCAAAATTTAGGTTGGCTATGATCCCTTTATTAAACATCAAGCATTGTTACACGCAAACAAAAGATATAGCAAGCCAAATCTGGCAATTTAGCTATAAAGTCTTCAAAAATTCAATATAATCTCTTTTATTATTGTCATAGTAAAACTTTGTATGATTTTTAACTTTAAAAAAAAGATTTAATAGTAAAATTATTGTATTGGCCTCTAATTATTTCCGAAAATTTTTTTTTATACTTTCTTTGCTCTCTGATTGGAAGAGAGAAAGAACTTCAGATTTATTAAGACCTTCAAGTTGAAAATTCTTGGAAAAATCAAAATGTGAAAATTTTTGTCAAACTGCTCACGTTTGCTCTGGTCATCCAGGGCTAAACCACTATAAAATTCTTGAAATATACCCTCTGCAATGAAAAATATTATGCTGGTTCAGCACAGAAATATGTTTATTTATTTTGTTTTGGTTGTTATTTTATATATATATATATATATATATATATATATATATATATATATATATATATATATATATATATATTTATATTGAGCTTTTTTTTTCTTATGAATAAATGATTTCTTTTGAAGATAATCTTTCTGAATATCATTTTCATGAATATTAAAATACAGTTACTCACATAAGGGTAGAAAAATCTAGAAGAAAAAGAATGAGGTTAAACCCCCCCCCCCCCCCTTTGTAGAGTTGACAATATACCAGGGCAGGCTTTCTGAAAAAAATTCCCCAAACTATTGTTGAAAAAAACCACTTAAACATGAAAACTTTTTCCTGGTTTGAGTCTAACCCTTTTAAGCAAGTGCCGAAGAAATGAATATGCATACATTTTGCACGGTTTTAAATAAATAAATAACTACGTTTCTCGAAAAGTGCGGGAAATACCCGATACAAGAATTTTCCTAGTCATTTGCATGCAAATTAATACTCATTTAAAGAAATGAATGTAATATAGCTACAACACAAACTATTATTTATTGATTCTCAGTAAAAGTAACAATTAACAAAAATCATAATCATGAAAACAAAAGCTTTTAAAAAATCTCATTTGTAGAAATTAAGCTTTTTTGTACAAAATATAAAAATCACGTGCCTCCAATCGTAAGCATGTGAATTACATTTCATTTTCCTTTCACTTTTGAAACACTTTTCAAAAAAAGTCATGGCAAAACCATTCAGACTTTTTCCAGAAAGTAACGGCTCAAATTAAGAGCAAGTTTTTTATTTTTTACTGATTTTTCGTTTCAAGTAGGGAGCTTTACTTATACGAAAGATAGACTTCTACACGCAAGTATGTACAGTAGGTAGGGAATGTGGGGCAAAGTGAAATAGCGGGACAAAGTGAAATGGTGAAATATTTACTCAGCTTTTAGCCCCCACACATCTGGTAATCCTTTACCTACATATAATAGCACATGTAATCTATTACAGTCAGAAAAAAATACCACTGATGATTAAAGCATATGATAACACAGGCAATTTTCAAAAATTGATACCCATATTGTAATATTTTGTTGAAAGTCAAAAATGATTTGTATTATTATAAAACAATAAAATTCTTGTTTGAGACCATCTAATACTCTGTAAAATAGTTATTTAGTTAATATTAAGCTGATTTGTATTTTAAATATTTTCTACAATCAGTCAAGTACATGCAGGGCAAAGTGGATGGGTCAAAGTGAAATAGTTTATTTTGTTTACTCGCTCATTCATTTACTAAACCATTTATGTATTCATTTATCAATTCATTCACTTATTTTCTTAATCATTCACACTCTTTTAATTGTTCATTTATTTTCATCATATTTCAATTAATTAACTATTTTTAATTTCCAGTTTAATGTTTCAGTATCATTTCATTTACTCATGAAACTTTTATTTACCGATTCATTTGATCAAAAATATTTTTTGTGATTGAATAGAAAATATTTCATTTGAAAAAATTTCACTTTTCACTTTGCCACATGGGAAAAAAATGAAAATTTTCCACTTTTTTTTGAAGGCGCAAATTTATTGCCAAAAATAAAAAATATTGTTTCAATGTTAGTTTTATTATAAAATAGAATGTTCTTTCTTTATGTACTATAATTTTCGAAATAATTTTCTAATTTGTTCATTTTGTAAAGGCTCAGTCATCCTAACCATTTCACTTTGCCCCACATTCCCCTACCTTTTTTTTACTGAGTAGCACATTTGATGTAATGTTTATATAAGCTCCTAAAAAAGGACATTAATATTAAAAAAAACATTTCTTTATCAGTGAATGAAAAAGGTACCCTGTAACATTCTTTCTCCCGACAGAATTATTTCTCTTAACTGTAAAACTAGACTAACCACAATCTTTGAAAATTAAAGCAACTTATAAAATGATTCACCTTTTTCATCATACAGGTATTCTTCTAAAAAGTGAAACGGAATAGGATAAGAAAACATCACAGGCCCTTGAAAGCCATCCATGACACAAACTAACTCCAAGTGATATATAAAACAAAAGAGAAGCCATAAAAAATGGAAATATTGATTTTTTTGGCATCCTCTCAACAACAAAAAAAAAAAAAAAGGGCATGGCAAAAAGAACAAAAAGGCTTCCCAATTAATGTTACATCACGCTTCAATAAGAAAATTCTATTGACACTTGGAACGTCAGGTAAGAACTATTTCTTTCATTTAAAAAAAAAAAAATTCAGGATTTAAGCAAAGCTAGTTAAGCAGTGAGCAAATATTCAGTTAAAAGGGAAATTTATCAGAAACAATGTGTATGCAAAGGTAAATAACTAAAATATTTAATGAAATGAAATATTACTATACAACAATAAAAACCTTTGTTATTATTATTATTTTATTTTATTTTTTTTTCAATAACAAAGTTTTAAACTAAAATATTAAAGAATCATAAGTCAGTCTTTCAAAATGCATCAGAGGTTATTTTGATAATGCAGAATGAAAACTTTAGTCGATGCTTGTTAAAATTAAAAATTAAAGATGAGTAGAGATGGGAATGGTGGGAAAACATAGGATGGGGGAAAAACCGGAAACATTGGGAAAAAAAGGTTTTTTTCCCCAGTTTTTTCAGAAGAGGTTTATTTTCACCAGAAAAAAAATTGGAAATTTTGAAAATTTCTAGCAGAAAATTCTGTATATAGAAATTTATAACAATTATATTCCAATGCATTTTGCTAAAATATCCTGTTATGGCTAGTATTCCACATGAAAACACTACGTTCGATAATGCAAGCTGTAAGATCATTTAATTTCCCAGCATACCTAAGCATATTTGCTATCTACTTTTTATATATTAAAGCTGCAAATATGTACAAAAAACATAATTAGAATATCAATAACATTAATTAGTGAAAATGTTTAAGTAAACATTTCAATATATTTTCATTTGATGTGCCTAAAGATGAGCCATAGTCAGAAAAAACCCGCAAGTTTTGAGGGGAAACAAGCGTTTTCTCTGGAGGGATTTATTTCCACTCGGGAAGAAACTGAAATTTTTCGAAGAAAATATTGTATTCAAAAATGTATAATGTTTTAATTCCGATGGGTTTTTTTTTAAATATTTTCTAATGTTCAGTACCCCACATGAAAACACCAACTTTGATAATGGAAGGTGTAAGATGATTTAAATTCATAGTGCATATTTTACGCTACTTTTCTCTCATAATATTGTAAAAGTATACATACAGTGGTGGACAAAATTATAGACTCAAATGTTTTTTATTTTGTTTCAATTACAACATGACTCAGTTTAAATTATTTTCATTGAAGTAAAGATGAATAGATGAAGAAATAGTTTTAAAATTAGTACATCTTATCAATTAAATTAAAAAATTCATAAAATTAGAAAATTTGCAAATTTAATATTTTATCATTACGTGAAACCTGGACAAAAGTATAAACTCAAAGGTAAAAAATACAGGATTACGAGAAAGTTTCGTTCGAAAATGTTAATTTAACGCCATAGAATTAATAAATGTTGCCATCAGTGATTGCTAAAAGTTTTGTTTTTGGAAATTTATGAGAAACATATAAATGCACCGCTGGACAAAATTATAAACTCATTTTTCTTTCTCATTTTTTCAATCATAATTTAACTCAGTTTAAAAAATTTTTGTTCCAGTAAAGATAAATAACTCTCTCAGAATAGTAAAGCAGGATTGGTATTTCTTAATTGAAGATAGAACGCTGAAGATTACCAATTAATAATGGAAGATCATCTCTTACCTTTTGCTCATCTGACTCCTGGAGGTAACTGGTTATTTCAGCAAGATAACGCGAGTGTACACACAGCGAAAAGTACAAAAGAATGGTTCAAGCGCTGGGGTATCAAAGTTATCAAATGACCAGCTCGTAGTCCGGATCTAAATCCGATTGAAAATCTTTGGGGGACCAGGGTTCGCAAAGTTTATCATGATCGGCACCAGTACCAAACCACAGATTAATTAAAAAGGGCAATACTTTCAGCATGGAACCATATGTCACTGCAGTTGTTGGAAACTCTTGTGAAATCTGCATGCCCAGCCGCATATTCGAGGTAATTCAGAAAACTGGGGGCCCAACTCGTTTTTAAAAGTTTGTAGTTTACACTAATGGCTAGATTTAATGCAGTGTTAATTTTTAAAACATTTCAAATATTGATTTTTTTTTTTTTTTTTTTTTTTCAATTTATCCATGTTAATAGCAAAATTACATTTTCCTAAATCTAATCTTTTGTTTTACTGAAGTAATTGCAAATGCAACTTAATTAAACTCAAAAAAAAAAATAAATAAAATAAAATAAAATAAAATTTTGCCAGGTTATAATTGTGTTTACGCAGTATTGTAAGTTTGTAATTTTGTAATTCAGCACTGGTTTATTTTTGGATATTAAATGATTAAGTATTTGAATAAAATTCTACCAAACTTCAGAGTTTCTTACTTTTGAGTTGATACTTTTGTCCAGCTTTCATGTATTATAAAGATATTAAAGTTGAGATTTTTTTTAGTTAAATTATTTATTTTACAAAGTTTATGAGTTATACTGAATTTAGGACTATTTAGTCAGTTATTTATCTTTATTGGAACAAAACGTTTTTTAACTGAGTTAAATTATGATTGAAAAAATGAAAAAAAAAAGTGAGTTTATAATTTTGTCCAGCGGTGCATTTATATGTTTCTCATTAATTTCCAAAAACAAAACTTTTAGCAATTACTGATGGCAACATTTATTCATTCTATGGCGTTAAATTAACATTTTGGAACGAAACTTTCTCGTAATCCTGGATTTTTTACCTCTGAGTTTATACTTTTGTCCAGGTTTCACGTAATGATAAAATACTAAATTTGCAAATTTTCTAATTTTATGAATTTTTTAATTTAATTGATAAGATGTACTAATTTTAAAACTATTTCTTCAACTATTCATCTTTACTTCAATGAAAATAATTTAAACTGAGTCATGTTGTAATTGAAACAAAAGAAAAAAAAATTGAGTCTATAATTTTGTCCACCACTGTAGGACCAGGCCCGTGTTCAGGAATTCAAAAAGGGAGGGGTTCAAACTTTTTTTCCTTAAAACTTAGATTTTCAAAGGAAAGTAACTAAGCAATTTGAATAAACCATTTTAGTTCGATAACCAGAACCTCCCCCCCCCCTTTTTTTTACCCTTTGTGTTTTTTTTAATGAAATCTTTTGCTATTTATTTTTTTTTTTTTACAGTTTAACAACCTGCAAAAGTGGAAAAAACTGCACACATAGTTTGGTGGCATAGTCTTTTATGCCACCAAATGCTAGTTACTTTCTTTTCTTTTTCCTTAAATAATAATATTAACAGGAATTTAATGAAAATATAAATTTTATACCAAACAACTGCTGTTTCGCATAGAAGCATTCTTCTGATATGTGAAACGACAAATTCATCCAGCAAACACTAAAGGCGTATCCAAAGGGAAATATTTGAGGATATATCCTTTCCCGAAACCCAATAAGCTTTCCCTTTTTGACCATCAAAAAAAAACCTAATAGTAAGCAAAGTAACCATTTCCCCTGCCCCTCTATTTTTTTCTTTCTCTTCTTTTGGCTACATCATTGTCTAATGCTCTCTTTAAATATGTTTCCCCACTGTATCAGAGTATTAACTCTAAAATTGATTAAAACTTAAAATACATTTTGAAAAATCATTTAATGATTCATTGTTTTGTTGAACGGTTGTCACGGCTCTGCATAGGACAGAATTATGTCAACAACATCAATCAGTAGAAATATACTTTGTACTAGCAAGTCATAAAAATCACACCCTTTTCCCAAAATAAAAAGCCAAATGAGGCAAGGAGAAGCAAAGGGATGTAAGTGGACATTTTCAAGTTTTGAGTAAAGCGCTTTTAAAGATAACATCCGCGGTAGGGTTTCATTGATTTTTTTTTCTAAATCATGCTGTATAGCATCAACTACCAGGGCTACTAGTACCATCTCTTGCCCCAAGACAGAGGAGAGGTTCACCTACCATGTGTACTGGTTATCTCTAAATTTTTAATTTTGCCACTTGCATCCCTTTGCTTCTCACTACCTCATTTATTCAAAACCAATACGTAAGAGAGCGAATTATTTGAAGAAAAAAGATTTCGAAATTAGAATGGAGTGTATTGCGCGTTATTAACAGTACCACCGACCAGCGGGACTTGAGAAAATATGTAGGACGTCTGAAAAGACCTTGTCGCATTTTAAAAATTTATAGAAAAGCAACAAATTGTGGTATGAATATGCGGTTTGCGCCATAATGCTTCAAAGGGTCAAGAAGGTTTTTATGACATCGTAAGAAATGCGAAAAAAAGAAAAAGTGTAATTATAAGTAATCGCAGTATCTTCACAGTAAATAAAAAAGAAGTCATGTGAGGTGTTTAATTATATTGTAAAACAAAAAGTAAATGTTTCATTACTCGAGTTTACCGTTGTTTTTACCGTTTATGGACATAGAATGAACTTGAGTACCGTTTAGATGTGGTTCGAGCCCATTGAACTAGGGTAAAGAAGGGTATTTCTTTATGTTTAATAAAATGATTAAACACCTCACATGACTTTTACTTCCTTTTACAAAAAAGGAAGTATTGTATTCGCGAAAAAGTTTTCACTCGAAAATCGACCTTAATTTCCATTTTGCTCACCCCCGAATGAATGTAGGTTTTTTTTTTGACCCGACCACACGCCTCACTACCTCAAATAGTTATTATAACTTTTGATTGTGAAAGATGAGGTTTGAAACTTCATCTCATAGAAACGTTCCATAACAAATCCCTGATTTGTTGGGGGGGGGGGAATAATTTTTATTTCACGTTTTATCAATAGTTTAACAGTTTTAACATAGAGAATCTCAGAAATATAGAAATACATATTTCTAGCTTATAACCTGAAATGATTGGCAAATTAAAATTCCCGACAGGGTTTAAAAATAAGCAAAATCCTACATTGATTTAAAAAATTAAAAGCTCAAAAGCACAATGACAAGGTTCCAAATCCAATGTTACAAACCATGACATTATTTCTTACTCATAACTGGCTCATATCATTCAAGTATGATACATCATATCCGAATTCTGACGGCAAAAACAAGAAATAGAATCTGTCATTGAAATGCAAAGCTGATCCGTCGAATTTCAAGGATTACTGTATCAGATTGTCGGCGGTAGCAAAATAATGTCTTCATTGAAGAAAAAAAAAATCGAATTATCATACATGCCTCAAAATCAGCTACACACAGTTTATATTGATCCTGTACTAGAGCTAAATATATTTGCAGGAAGCTGAGCAGTTTGTGAAACCAATGAGGATGACACTGCGTTTGAAAGTATTTGAACGCAGAAGAAGTGGATTATAATATGTGTTTCAATTAATTCTTGTAACTATCGAAACTAGGTAATATGCCAAGTTTTGTGATTAAAAAGAAAATTACTTACATCCTCGACAGCATCCCGAAGATTGTTCCTCGGAAACACTGGAGTAAGAATATGATTTCCGAAACATCTTGCAAAAACTTGAAAGAAAACTTTGCAACAGAACTAACACCACTCAAACAAAAGCATTGTTTTTTTTTTTTTAATCAAATTTTCGATTGTTGAGAATGTGTCGTCTGTCGTTAAGAAAACAGACGGACATCGGAATCTAGATTCGCTGATTGGCTAACTGATATCATGGGTGCATTCGGAAACGCGGATCGGTCGCCTCGGTGCAACCGCAAGCGTTCGGAAACGCTTGCGGTGGAACCGGTGATGTCACTTAACCGCGTTCGGAAACACTGCGGTTGTTTTCTGGCGGTCGACTTGGTAGCAACCTGTGGCACCGCTGTCTGGAAGCGGTTAGCGAGATCACAAACGTCACAAAGTCTGTGTTGGCCAATCCGGTCGTGTCTCAAGTTTTGATCGTAACGCACGTGACTTGCCTATTATGAAAGTTACGCGTTGATTGGAGTGTCGTTTGCTGCTGAACTAGAACTACCGCGGTTTAACCACGAGCGTTCGGAAACACAGCTGTTCTACCGGAATTCCTAGAGAAATTCCAAATACGTCATAACCACACCGGACTAACCACGCGGTGTAACCGGTAGATCGTTTCCGAACGCAGCCCTTGTGATAAAATTTGAGTCTAGTTGATCGGTTAGTAAATAAAGATTTAAAATTCGTGTAGGGCCGCGGTAGCCTGATCGGTAAGGCATTGGACTCGGGGCCGGAGGGTCTCGGGTTCGATCCCCGCTGGTCGAAGACCCACCGTCGTCATTAAAGGGGACTGGGCGACGTTAAATATGCTCGTGGTCTCAATGTCCTCCAAGTGAAACGATACCTCTGGGGGTGCTAGCACCAGGTAGCTATTAGCTCTTGGACTAGTTCTAAATTCTCATTAACTGTTCGATCCGGTGATGGTGCTGCCATCTATCGGTAGATAAAATAATGGAGGCAAGGCACTTAGTATGCAGTCCTCGACATAAATACAGTTGTAGTCAGTTGTGACTCTTGAATAGAATAGAAAATTCTTGTCTTTCGTCTCAGGGGGAATTTTGACCTTCAATTAACTCAATCAACATGCCTGCAAAGTTTTTAAATTTTTTTGTTTTTACATTTTTGGTCAGTACTCTAGTCCTCAAGGAAAGCGGGTTTTTTTTTTTTTTTCTTTTGGCTACATTCGGATAAAGGAACCGGTGCCACCGCGAGCGGTCGAAACGGTTGAACAGTCCGAACACTTGCGGTGGCACCGGTGTCTGTTTCCGAATGTAGCCCCCTTTTTTTTTTTTAACCTTTGTAGCCTTTTAGGGTGCGTTCGAAGAACTTAACCGGTCAACCGGTGACTAACCACAGCGTTCTACCACCCATTAAGTATGGACAGAGTTCTATCACGGTTTGAGGGAAAGTTTGGTTGTGGTGTAGTTAGTGATTTTGTAAAAATGGATGGCACTGAGTCTAAGAGGAGTCAGTTCATTTTATTTTGTCTAGTTGCGGGTCAGCGCATGGTATTGGCTTATATCCAACCATGCATTAAGCTTGAATAAAGTTCTATCATGGTTTGGGGAAATTTTGGGTGGTGGTGGTGTACTTGGTGATATTATAAAAAAGGCTGGAATCATGGACTCCAAACGATGTCGCACCATCTTCGTGCAACATTATATTCCTACGGCATTACTGGTCGTGGATTCATTCAAAAACAGGAAAATGATCTGAAGCATATTTAAGTAAAAAGTACGTGCAAGCCAAAAAATAGCAGCAAGGGCCCCCGAACTTGGTTTATCAAAGTGCAGACTGTATCCTTATTCAACTCTGGGTTCCTCTGGACAAGTATGCACCTGTCAAGAGATACTCGCTTATACAATTATTACATACCAAAATCATGTGTGAGAGGGGATTTTATTCAGTTGGAATAACATTGGTTCCGAAATTTTGGATCAGCTAATTACTGTATTGCCCCATGTGTGTGCGACGACGATAGCTTCTACAGGTGCTACTCTGATGAAAAGAAGATCTAAGACAAAATTCTGATGGAGAGGAGGCCGCGTTCCTTCCAACAATGTGACTTAAAAAGAAACTTCAGCCAAACAAAAATTTTCAAATTCTGTTCATTTCAAGGGCACAATTCTTATGAACGAGAGGAGGAATTGAATGTTTGAAATGTACATTTCTCAATTCAAAAACATTTCCTTTGCAATGAATTTCAATCTTTAGTGAGGTCAAAGTTGTTTTCGAATTTTTGACGAATCACAAATTCAATTGTTATAAAAAATAATAAAGGTTAATAATAAAAGATTTTGCTCAATAGTATTTACCCGTTCCTTTTCTTACCCCCCCCCCCCTCATTATTACTTGTTTTTATTTAGTTTATTAAAAACTGAATCGTAACAAATAAAGATTTTAACATGTGCTCCAATTCATCCCTTTCTGCGGGATCAATCGGAGCACCGATAAAAAACTATGTAAATAAATAAAAACTGTTCAAAAATTTTTGTTTTTGCTTACAATTTCGAGAAGAAAGCAAGACGAAACTTTCTTGATAAAACATCATCTTAAATAATATGCATATGCAATAACTTTTTTCTGTTCAAAGTTGAACAATGTTCCGATTCACACCGTTTTTCGATAAGTTGTAAATTTTACAAAGTCGTTAGGAAATCTGTCGCACCCTTTTTTTTTTGGTAAGAATATCAGAAAAAACATTCAAATTACAACAATAAGAGAAATGATAAATAAAATAACTTTTTATTTTTATTTATTTATTTATTTTTTTTTATTTATTTTTTTTTATTTTATTTTTATTTATTTTTTTTTTTTTGACGTACAATATATTGCAGTTACATCATAAAAATAAAATATCTATTTAAAAGTTTTTTCCAGAATAGGAGTTCAAATTCAAAGTTGGAGTGATGTGAATTTTTCAATTTTACATGTCACGCAGAGAGGACTAACATATAAGGTTCATTCAAATGAAACCAGGTCAATGCGTCTAGCTTCACATTAGACGTAAGACAATGCCACGTAACTGCATGTATGGAGACACCATCTATAGGTAGAGAGACTGATGCATGCGCAACGTTTCATATTGAACGGTGACAGTGTGGTTTAACGCCGAAGAGAAGGTGGGTTAAACAAGTTTTCGTCCACTACGAAACATGTCCTTTTTTGACCACAAGGACAAACTCAGAGGCCGGGGGCCCACTCTCTCGGCCCACTGCTTTTCGAGTTCCTGAAACGGGGAACCACCATCAATGCCCAGCGTTTTCAAGCCACTTTACAGAGCCTTAGACGAGCCATTAAGTCGGTCAGGCATGTTGTCCAAAGATGTCCACATGCGGCCAATGCGGTGAAGACGACATTGCAGTAGTTTCGGTGGGAAAAGTTGGATCTGGAACATCCACCGTGCATCCTTTTACCATATACAGACCTTTCACTGTGTGACTCTCATGTTTTTAGGCCTCTAAAACAAGATATTCGCAGACGACACACCGGATATAGAGGATATCACAATGGACGACGAAGTGTGTGATTCACACACAGTCCTGGATCCAATTGCAACCTACTAGCTTCTTCAAAGATGGAATTGACCGCCTAGTGTCGCAATGGGTTAAATGTGTCAACAGTTTTGGCGACTATTTTTGAGTTAATAAAATCGTAAGTGTTACTTTAGACTAGTGACCAGGTTTCATTTTGAATGCCCCTTATATTTCTTGTAATTGAGTTATGTAGCACTTCTTATATCGTTACGGTGAACAAATAGACGTCAAATGGAGAAGATCCTTTCTGTTTTTGAAAATTTTCAGTATTTGGAATAGAGTAAACGTGATCAAATGCACCAGACATCAGATGACAGTCTAAACTTCTCAACACATCGTTATTCACCGAGTGCAGTATTTTTCTAAATCTGACTCCACCCTTGTTGACTCTTTCCGCTCCTGTTCCATAAAAAGCTACTTCTAAAGACTAAGGAACTTCAAAAAAGGACTTCTCTTTCTGGTGGAATATTCTGATTTTCAAGTTTGCGTTTGCGCTGTAAATACCGATCAATCCAGCGCTCGGTTAACCAGACAGTAGCTCCAGCACATTGAGCCAAGCCTAAAATCAACTGACAATATAAATAACTTCCTGTCCATTCCAAGACGTAACCTGTAAAAGAAATAAAATTTCAGACCATTTAAAAATTTTCTCGATGCAAAGAGTTTAAGCCTAAATTCTGTACCTCAGAGTCAGACTGTCGTAAGTCTCATAATCGCTACTTTACAGGAGAGAGGACCTGGGTATCGTTTGCCTGGTGCATACAAAGGATGGGGCTTGCGCTCTTTTAACACTGGCAAGTAATTACAAAGGATATTTATTTAAGAATTATATTTACGTGACTTGATGGGAAATAGGATTCTACGTACAATGAACTAACAAACTGAAAATCACAATTTTTAGACGCAAGTCTGTCTTTGAAGTACAAAATTCAGTAATGGTTTTACCCAAAAGCATCGTGATCATAAATGGAATAAATACAGTCCTCTCGATAGCTCGAAGTCCCTAGTGACCGGCTAAAACCTTCGAGTAATCGGTAGTTAGAGTTATGAGGAATTCCCCTCCCAGCCTTCTCGGGAATAATTTTTATTTTCTTTTTCAGAAATCGTACATAATAGATAGACTATAACATTAATGGTTTGGATGAAATTAATTACTAGTACTACATAAAAATATTTTTACACAGAATAAATTTTGTTAAGATACTTGTAAAAGGGAAGTTATTTTTGACCTGACATTTTTTTATCGCATCTTAAAAAGGCATTCAGTTTGTCAACACAATTCGACCTATCCACGTTTTCGGGATTTTCCAGGGGCTGCAGTAAAACATTTGCAGTATCTGATACTTGCTCATTAGTTGGAGATGGTAAAGATTCTTCACTATCTGCATCAGAATTTGCACAAGCAGACTCTGCGCGAATTACTTGCACAATCACTTTACAGAGCAAGGATTCACGCGTAGTTACGTTTTCCTCAATATTCAAGAAATATTTCATTTTCGCTCAGTTCACATCAACAAAGATTTAAATGATCCCACTCGACCATCACTTTGGATTCCTATTTTTGATGTTCATAAAATCACAGCTCTGAAAGAAGACGTTTACTACTGTTTCTGCTTCACGCCCAATTTCTTTTCTCTTGATTTGCGTTTCTTTTCAACGTCTTTTTTTCCCCCCTAAAAGCACGATTATTTGAGTCATCAGAAAATAAAGGCTACTATTTTAAATTTTTGCTAAAATTTTAGGTCTCTCAAAGATTGGCTAGCTGCTACTCAAAGAAATTTTAAATCGTTATCCACGGAAAGAAGCAGCCCAATCAGCTATTTTTCACGCCATCTTGCTACACTTTCAGGCCCTGATTACCGCACAGGCCTACTAGGCCTGGGTCTGGGCCCCTTCTTTATAAGGGCCCCAAATTACTTAAAGAATTATGCATAGCATTACAACTATACAAAAAATACACACATTTTTAAAATAATAGTTTTCAGGGGGCCTCCAAATTATTGTGGGCTTTGGGCCTCACTTTTAGTTAGTCGGGCCCTGTACACTTTGCGCATTAAAGGAGCCCTATTGCAAATAAATTATATCCCTCATACAAGCTGATACAAAGCCTCGTACAAAACAATGTATTAAAGGAAGAATAAACCTTTTTTCTTTCTTTTTTTGACTGCATTTTTATACTTAAAATGAAAACATAACTTTCGTAAAAACTTCGGTTCAAAAGCAGTGCATTCGAGATATAGAGACAACTTTGCAATGAAAGCACTGAATTATTTTGGGACCAAATGAAAACTTTGAGATAAGGAATATTCGAGTAATAAGACTTCGAGTTATCGAGAGTTGACTGTAGTATAATTAATAAAACTGGTAAACAATGGTTTTGTCACATGAAAATGTTCATAGTGTTTTCTAAGGTTATGACACTAATTTCAATCAGAATTTTTCCATCCCCCACAGTCAGGGCCAGACTAAAGCATAACCATATGAGGTACAAGTCCAAGGCACCAGAGTTTGGCTGCACAACATCTGTTGATAAAGTGGAGTTTTTCATATCGCACAATAGCAAGACGTAAAACTAAAAAAAGAAAAAAGTATAGCAAGATGGAAAACTAAAAAAAGAAAAAAGAAAGAAAAAGAAATATCCTTGAAATTGTAAACCTTTTCCTTAATACCCAAGCATTCCAGGCTGAACACTATATTTACGGTATTATTACATTTAAAAGCTATGTAGTAGATATTTTTGATATTTACTTCTTCCCTAACATTCTTGTTTATCGAGATTAAGAGCAATCATGAGAAAACGTGAATTGGTGGAATCTCACTTAATATTTGCATTAGTTTTTAAATATCTTGTATAGGCACAAAATACGAGATACAAAGAATGAAAATCCATGAACAGTAATAAACAATAAACGAAAATTGTAGAATTGAGGTTTAGTCATGCAGCCATTAATTTTGTTTGTCTCAAAAAGTGCTGCTAATAAAGGTAGCACTTACTTTAAAAGCATCATTTTGAAACTTTTAACTAGTTTAAGATTAAGTGACGTTTTTGATACTCCATCTTTAGGATTGGTTGTTGTTGTCTCGTGCCAGCTTAGCTGGCATTTTGTGGTGTGCTGCTTCCCTTTCTCAATCGTAATTTGATGTGAAGTCCGACTTCCACACTACACACATGCCATAAGGACCCGTTGTATATTGCGTTGATGTAGCGAAGGCAAACATTCACAGCATAACAACACATTCACACACAGAAAGGACAGAGAGAGAAAGTACATCTATGCCTGAGCCGGGATTCGAACCCTGAACCTCTGCATCCGCAGTCAGACTTGACCCAATAGACAAGGTTATCTTCTTTAGGTTTGATATAACCGCCTCAACCAAAACCGTCGTGTGAGCAAAAACAATTTGTGGATGTTAAATCTGTCATGATCGCGAAGTCCTCAAAGCTATGGACGCTCTGGTCTAAATTGCAGACGGCGATACATACATTCAACCTCTCTAGAAATGCACTTACTCTCTGAATAGGACTGATTATAGACAAGTTATCGAAAACAACAACATCCACTTGGACACCATCAACAACACCATCAGGATTAAAGCTTGACCACGGAGAGATGGCAGGTGAACTGCAAGTGGTCCGCTTCCGCTTCGAGTTCACTCGCCATCTGTCCGTGTGGTTAAGCTTTACCTTCTCTTAAGTACGTTCCAAGTACGTTCCTGGAGCTGGTGTTATTCAGTGCAGTAACTTGTAGTCTCACCCCCGCACCGCACCAAAAAGTTATACACACAGTCAAATAAATTTTGTATATTAAATTATTTTAAAGCATTTTCAGTTTAACTTACTTCTTTTGGAATGAAAGAAAACTTAAAAATTTTATTTAGTTTGCATGCTTTGGAATAGGGTCAAATATTAATATGAATCACGAACACATTGTCTGTTCAACTTGTCCTACTCATGTGATATGTAAGACACCTTCGCCCTTTCGAAGGGACCCTCGCCTTTTCTACACTATTTTAGTTTAAAAAATCAATATTTATACATTTTCGTTTATTTCATTGTAATTGATGAGTATTGATGATTCCAAAGCTTTTAAGCGTAATTGTAGAAGATTTTTCACTGCCTTAATCTCTGACTCGTTTACGCGCGTTAAGGGGACCGTGGACCTTCCAAATAGCTTAAATCGGTCAAAAATATGATTTTTTTTATTCCGTGGAAGTAACAATATATGAAGTGTGCTGAATCGTATGAAAAAAACCTCTTGCTGATCTGATGTTTTATCGCGAAGTTATATGCGTTTTAAAAAAAAGTAAACAGAGCGTATTTTCCATTAAAATGGCTGTAAAACATGTAAACAAAGTCGAAAAACTAAGTAAAACTAAGTGTCAAACATGTAAACAAAGTCGAAAAACTAAGTAAAACTAAGTGTCAAACATGTAAACAAAGTCGAAAAACTAAGTAAAACTAAGTGTCAAACATGTAAACTGAGTTTCAATAAATTCTTACATTGGTACTAATGTCAAATATTTAGTCATTGTGAAAATATCTTTCGGGAGGTATTAAAATACGAAGAACATGAAATGTAGGTGAAATTAGACTTTAACGTCATTTATCTCGTACTGGAAAATTCGATGCGACACAGATTGAAAAAAGCTCCATGCGACTTAATTTTCGTTCGATATGCTTCAAATTTCAGAATATGATACTTTGGTAGTAGTTTGATAAAACTGGGTATGCATTAAGGTTTAAGGGAATTTTATGTTGCTTAAAAATATTAAAGTTTTGATTTTTATGTAATATTCGCAACAAAAATTATTGCTTTACGCGAAAAAAAATACTGTGCAGTTAATAATGGACCAATTCTTAAATGGATACCCAAAGTTCTTGGCAATGTTCTGTTCTTTGATAAAATGCAAATTGTTTGAGAAAAGAGCAAAAATTGAGTCGCGTGGAGCATTTTAAAATTTTTATTTTAAATTTCAAAATTTTTAATTTTAATTAAATTTTATATTGTTGCATTTTTTTTTCTTGATATTTTGCATGCTAATAAACTTACTAACTTTTATGCCCAGTTTCATATTTCAAAATTAATAAACAAAAGAAAAAGCTTTCAAGGTCCACGGTCCCCTTAAGCGGTCTTATTTTCCTTGGAAAGATTGATTGACAGTTCTTTAATAATTAGAAATTAATGAGCAATTATGTTCATTTCGAATGTTAAAAGGTTAGGAATGCGTTTATTTGGGACTGTTTTCAGAGCAACTGTATTTGCTGTATATTTTATTTCCTTTACTATAATTGTTACATTTTTTCTTTTTTAAAACTAATTTGATTCCATTTTACTGATATTAACTCCATTAAGTTATGAGCTGATTAAAAAAAAGCCATTGATTATAAGTTACTTTTGTTGTAAGTTCTTATCGGTGCGGATGAAAATAAATTTTCAGATAACACAATCGGCACGTATCAAATGGCAACTAAATAAATTCTTCAGACTTACCAATTATAGGTGGTCCTGCCAATGACATGATTCCACCAATGACTGTTGAAATGCTGTAGGCCAAAGCTACTTTATCTGGTGCATAAATATCGGCAAATAACACCACAACAAGCCCTATATACGCACCACAACAGAATCCAAATCCAGCTATTCCCATTAAAAGAGTAGTATATGATTTGTAGAAAGGCAAGCTCAAAGCAAGCAAGCCGGAAGTAAACATGCCACCAATGAACCAATACTTTCTTGGACAGAAGTAAAAATCTGATATCCATGCACAACACACTCTTCCGATGAGATCTGCTAAAGCCAACGCTGAGAGTAAGGAGGCAGAATGAGCGTTAGAAAATCCCAACTTTGTTGCTCGATAGGGAAGAAAAATTTGAGTACCTGGATAGCCAAGTGCATGAAAAAATAACGAAACAGTCAACATATAAAATTGGGTCTTTTCAAATATTGATTTATCTATCACAAAGTGACGAAAACAAAGAGAAATCCACTTCTGTGAAATTCGATTTGCGTTCGGACATTTAGATTCTGTATTAAGATTCATGGACATGGAACTCGTCAAGTGTTCTTTTGTGAGAACTGCTCCTACCGGCGGACCTAAACTGTATGAGCTCACGTAAATGAACGATGACCTTGTTTGTTGTTGAAAAGAACTACTTTTCAATGGCTTCGAACATTGGTGAGACACGTTCGGAAGAGATTCTGTTATTCCATATGCTGAAAAATTTTGACCTTCTGATTTTGATGTCTGGGTCAAATGTGGTAATGAGCTACCTTTTTGAATCATATCATTTGGAATTGATAAATAATCAGAACCAACATGTAAACTAGTAGTTGAATTCGACTGCTCATGAAGCGAATTATCTAAGAACAAATCAGGCACACTAATGTTCACAGGCGTTAAACTATTTAAAGGAAGAAGATTACATTGATAGTTCAATGAACATTTTGACACGCATTCCTTCTCGGTGCTACCAGGGCTCTGAAAATGGAAGTTGCCATTTTGTTCCGGAGGTTGACATTGGTCTTTAATTTGTTCTTGGCATAGGAACGTTTCTTCGTTTGTATCGAGGGTAACGGTGATTTGTATGTGGTTCTTTTTTTGATGCCATTCTATAGGCTGCCACAACATGACTCCAACACAAGAGTTGAGTAACAAAGCACCCATGATAAGAAAACAGCCTTGCAGGCTGTATTCATGCAAAAGTTGTTGAGCTAAAAATGGCATCACTATGCCTCCAAAGGCATTGCCGGCCATCATCAATCCATTTGCAAGACCTCGTCTATGATGAAAATATTGTGCTATCATTGTGATGCCCGGAGTGAACGTAAGTGTCAAAGAGATACCTAAGAAAGATACAGAGGCGAATGAATGAATGAGTGAATGAATAACATATAAAAGTATTTAGCATGAAAAAATAATGAAGAAGAAAATGGGATAGTCGTATCAATGACATTATTTACTTAGATTTCAAATTACATTCTGTATTAATGCTTTTGCTCGTGGACCCACGTGTTTTTTTTTTTCTTTTCTGCGCTTTTTTCAGCAGAAACAAAATAAGCAAGCTTGTACAATAAAGCCCATGCTCAATTGGTAACCAAAATACAAAAAAAAAAAAAAATGAAAATTTAATAATTTGCAGTTATTGTTCGTTACCTGCACACGGCAGTAAATATGCCTCATTCTCCTTTGTCCTGGGAAGATTGAGAAACTCTTGTATTTAATAATTTTCTTGTCCAACGAAAACATCAGCTTTTACTTCTGATTCGGAAATCTTTGTGACATGTGTGCATTTAATGCCTTGGTAATTGAGTTTTATTTGTTGTTATACTGTGATTATTAATTGTAATCGTGATTAGAGTTATATCAACGGGGATTGGCAACGGTTCGCCAAAGAGCGTGCTTAAAGTGTAATCCTGAATGTGACAATACATCATGATTAAGTAATCGTGTCGTTAAATTAATGTTACTGCTGCCACAACTGCATCACGAGACCAGTTTTATATACACTCCTGTTTGTGAAAATTGCAACACAATGAAGGAAGCATCATAGTTGAATGAAATTTAATACACAGTTGAGTGGTAATGGTACAAATAAATGATTACATTTTCAAACCACACAAACAATAAAAAGAGATAGAAATTAGTATTTTGTGTGACCACCACGCGCCGCAGTAAGAGCTGCTACACGACTCGGCATGGAGTGAAACAAAGTTTGAATATCTGCCTGTGGAAGAGTATTCCATATCGTTCGTATGCGCAACCAAAGTTCGCCTGTCGGAGCAACAGGACGAGGATCACGAGCGAGACGCCGCCCAACGAAATCCCACACGTGTTCAATCGGTGACATATCCGGGGAATATGCAGGCCAAGGAAGAAGCTGTATCTGCTGCGAATCAAGGCAGGATTTGACAGCCCTAGCGACATGTGGACGGGCATTATCCTGCTGGAATACAGCCCCTGGCAATCCTTGCAGGAAAGGAATAGCTTGGGGCTGTAAAACTTTGCTTATGTATCGGATACTGTTCAAATTGACCACAATTCGTAGTAAT
Organism: Uloborus diversus; assembly: GCF_026930045.1. Taxonomy (NCBI): domain Eukaryota; kingdom Metazoa; phylum Arthropoda; class Arachnida; order Araneae; family Uloboridae; genus Uloborus; species Uloborus diversus. Next base: position 214,160,329 of record NC_072733.1, on the reverse strand, counting down.
TGTGATCGTCCATGATATGCTATGGCACTCCAGACCATAACTCCGGGTGTGCGTCCACTGTGGCGTTCGACAATGCACTCCGGAATGTGCCGTCACCGGCATAGCGCCTGACACGAGTTCGGCCATCATGGTGCCACAAATTGAAGCGGGATTCGTCAGAAAAGACGACCTGCTGCCAATCAGCACGCCAGCTCCTATGCACATTGGCCCTTTGTAGCCGCAGGCGACGATGGTTTTGCGTGAGAGGCATCCTGTATGAAGGAATCCTTGCGCGCTGCCCACGCTGCAGCAGACGTCTCCGAATTGATGAAGCACACAATAAAACACCTGTAGCTGTTGACCACTGTGCTGCCAATTGTCTGGAAGAAGCTGTGCGGTACGTCAGCGCCATACGCACCAGGTGTCTGTCATCGCGAGCTGAAGTCACATTTCAGGGTCCACTCCCGGAGTTGCGAGCTGTCCGACCCTCGTCCGCCCACTGCTTCCAAACACGCATGATTGTGCTGCTTTTACGCTGCGCACGAGCTGCTACTGCACGATAAGACAATCCAGCTTCACGAAGGCCGACGATTCGGCCCCGTTCAAACTCCGAAATTTGCTCTAATTTCGCTTCCTTTCGTCGAAGAAGCATAGTAAAGATTCAGTTAACGTTTATTCTAGCATATAACCACCGA